>NW_015541115.1:74493-100898 GCF_001515605.1 Sinocyclocheilus anshuiensis | reverse complement strand
ACCACCCTCGACGGTGGTGCAGCTAGGGGGTATACAAGGGTCCCCGCAGTGGAGCAGTCGGTTGCGATGCAGTTGTGTCCAAGTACTGCATCCACCCGGCAGGGCGAACCGTGTATACCCTCCCGGGTCTGTAGGTACTCGTCTGGCCTGTCTGGCGATGCTTATACGGCCTGTGGAGAAGCTGCCTCCGCCTTTTAACGCTAAGGCGTTACTGCAGGTTCATCAGGCCAAGGCACTGAGGGACCTGCACGAGGGTGGTCATGATCCGGAAGTTCTGAAAGAGCTCCGAACCACTACTGACCTCGCGCTCCGAGCGACGAAGGTCACTGCAATTACATTTGACTGAAATGCTTGTATTTAAACATTTTGCATTCTACCTATGATAAAACTTTCATGGACTTCTACATTAACTGTTCCCTCCTGGTGGAATGACCTGCCCAACTCAATCCAAGCAGCTGAGTCCTTAATATTTTCAAGAAACAGCTGAAAACACATCTCTTTCATCTTCATTTGACCCTCTAGCACTCTCCATTCTAATGCTACTTCTAATTTTATCTCCTTGTTTTTTTTTAATTAAAAAACTTTACCCTCTAACATTTGCACTCTCTATTCTATTTTTGACCCTTGTTTTATTTATAAAGAAAGAAGAGCCTCTAACACTAGCATTCTCTATTCTTTCTACTTATTTTCTTTTTATTTATTTATTTATTTATGTATTCTTTTTCTGTTCTATTGACTTGTTTTATTTTTATTTAAAATTTACCCTCTAACACTAGCATTCCCTATTCTTTTTCTATTCTTTCTACTTGTTTTCTTTTTATTTATTATAAAAACAAAATAAGCAAACAAACAAAAAAACTTGCTACATATACTGTTAGGCGAAGCGTCGCCCCTGTCCCCACCCACGAACCCCGCCCCCTACTGTCCTCTTTTTGAAAAACTAAAATATGGTCACCCTACATAAATAGCATTAAATATTTTAATAGCATTAAAGATCTTAAGTTTGTAAAGCTGTCAATACAAGTTAAGGCTGAAATGGTAGAGCTAATAATTATCAACATGATGTATTCTAGGAGAAAAGAAATTTAAAATGTCAATTTTATAGAGTTGAGACACCTTAGACATGGGACTTTACAGGGGTACAAGTGCATCTTAGCTTACCTTTTCTTTTTCATTTTTAAATCGTCCAACTTTTTCTTGATTTGTGCTGGTGTTACTTTACTGGACAGGTCCATTTTCTCCAGAATAAATCTATAATCATAAAAATAACATATGCATAACATGATAATTAAGAGTGAAAAACTCCTTACACATCCTTAGAAATAAGATTGTCCAATCTTAATCATTGGGTGGCCAATGTCAGTCCTGGAAAGCCACTGTTCTGCAGAGTTTAGCTCCAACCCTCATGAAACGCACCTGAACAAGCTAATTATGGTTTTAAGTAGGGATGCACCGATACCACTTTTTCCAGTACAAGAGATCATTTGCTACAGCCAAACAATCATGTTTCCTGAAGAAATCAAAGCCCTCCAGCAAGGTAAAACTGTGAAACGCAGTAGCGCTCTCTATAGGTTGTCACCAGTTTTACAAGACAGAATCCTAAGAGTAGGTGGAAGACTAAGCAGATCAGCTATGCCTGAGGAATCCAAGCATCCTGCAGTTTTGTCAAAGGACCACCATGCATCACATCTGATCTTAAGAGCAATACATATAAATATAGGTCATAGCGGCCGTAATCACATGTTGTCAAAGTTGCGGGAGAAATACTGGATTCCAAAAGCGCAAACGGCCATCAGAAAAATGATTGTGTTTAAACGTTTAAGGAAATACGAGTTAAAGGAATTACAAGTGCAATATCATGGGATATAAGAACCAACTGGATTTTGTAATTTTGTGTTTTGATTAAACTCGCATTTTGTTACGGACGTTTGACTGACTGACTGACACTTTAAGTTAATCCAGTACTTTGCATCTACAGAGACTATTTAATTATGTGAAAAGAGCATCTGACTACGTAGAAAAAGCTGCTGCACATTGAAATAGACACTGAATGATATTTATTGAATATGTCAAATGTTTGTAAAGTCATGTAGCCTACACCCATGAACCTTTTATGCTTAAAGCTTTACCTGATTGAATTATGCTTTTATACTTCATTTTTAGCTTTTTGCCTGTGGGATACCATAAAAATTCATATTAGTTCAATAACTTACCATTCTTTACAGTTACAGTATCAAAAAATACAGAATACTAATGTAACATCAGACATTCCAATTCACTTTGTCAGTGGAGACAAAATGTCATATCTTTTGGGAGAGAAGGCAGCACAGTCATTATCTGAGTTAGATAGAGTTACACCAAGTTACACCATGTCTACACTGCATGAGTCTGATGTTGCGCATAACAACCTGAAGCTGTCTACAGTAAGGCGTCAAAGGTTCCAAATTAATTTGTCCTGTTGTCGAAATTTTTACTGTCTCTGACTGACAGTAATGGGTTCTATGTGGTTTTGAAGAGGCACTTACAACTTGTGTAGGCAAGGTGTTTCTTTACTTTAAAAAAAAAAAAAAAAGTTTGTACTACTTGTGTATTTCTGTTGCTTTAGTAACATGATGCTACTCCACAGTACTTTAGAAATAAAGCTCATTTGAATATAATTTAGACAAATTGTTTTACTTTGACAAAAGGTATGATTTTACAGATTTGTAACTGTTAAATATTTAATTTTATTTTGCTTTATGTATTTTTTTTTTTTATCTGTGCACTGTTTTTTTTTTTTTTTTTATTTTTTTCTGGGCACTTTTTTTTTTTTTTTTTTTTAACTTTGATCTGTTTTTTAACTGTAGTCTTTTTTTAACTGTAGTATTCGCCGACTTTTGAGGTTTGAATTGAGGATTGTCAGTTGCTTCAAGAAGCCTATGTTGGGCCGGATGCGTCTCACCTCTATGACGTGGTCAATGGCATCCTCCACCATCATGTCATGGTGAATCATCAGGTATGCCAGAAAAAGTGTGGCAGAACGACTGATACCCCTTTTGCAGTGCACCAACACCTTATCTGTGGAAATAAAAATAGAAAGACACTCAAAACAAAGTCATTCTCAGACAGCTTATCACTGTAGGACATAGTTGATAAATACTTGATAAATGACAAGTAAATAAATGATGTGTGTGTGTGTGTGTGTGTGTGCATCAGCTCTTACTCTCTGGGTTACTCAGGGCCTGGTGAATGAACTGTGCAGCTGGGAAGAAGTACTCGCTGACTTTAAACGAGCATTTGTCTACTGCAGGCACATCATAGTAATTGAGGCTCCTGCCTTGGTAATATGCCACTCCTGTATTGACCTTTCCTTTTAGGCTGTTCTTGCTTGGAATTTCAAACGAGATCTTCAAGCTCTTCTCCACTGCCGCAGCATTCAGGATGTGGGTAATACCCATCCCTTTCAGTTTGGCTCGGTTTCTTGCTGTCTCTCTGCACAAGAACACAACAGCTTAGATTAGTCTTTCACTAAAGGGGATTCACAATGTAAAATTATAAAACAGAGATATATATGACTGCTGTTTTGATTCCTGTTCATACTGTATGAATGTGTTGTAGACTTACTCATTTCCAATGAAGACACTGGGCCAGACCTCAGTGACAGGTGTGCAGTCCAATGTACATTCATCCAGGCGATCCTGAAGTTGAAGGAGGCTTTGAGAGACATGACTTTCTAACGCTGCAAGCTCTTTTGTCACTTGAGGTTCTGGTTTAGGTATGCTTGGACCTGGCTCACACAATGGTTCTGGAACAGGCTGTGCAACTGGCTCCTCTCCGTTTTTTGTTTTATCTGTGTTTATCTGTTTTCTTAGCTGTAGTTTCCGCTGTGTTACGAGGTTTGAATTGAGGGTTATCAGCTGCTTCAAGAAGTCCCTGTTTGGCCTGATCCATCTCTTGTCTATGACGTGGTCAATGGCATCCTCCAACAACATTTCATGGTGGATCATCAGGTATGCCAGAAAAAATGTGGCAGAGCGGCTGACACCATCTATGCAGTGCACTAACAACCTATCTGAGAAAAAAAGAAAGACATTCAAAACAAATTCATCCATACACAGTTTGTCACTGTAGGATAAATGATGGATGATAAAGTGTGTATGTGTGTCAGCTCTTACTTTCTGTGTTACTCAGGGCCTTGTGGATGAATTCTGACGCTGGGAATAAGTCCTTGCTGATGTCAAACCTGTGTTCATCCATTACAAGCACACCGTAGTAAGTGATGTTCATTTCTTGATAATATTCCGCCTTTGTATCGATCTTTCCTTGTAGATATTCCTTGTATGCTACAGTGTTCAGGATGTGAGTAATACCCATCTCCTTCAGTTTGACTCGGTCCATTGCTGTCTCTCTGCACAAGAACACAACAGCCTAGATTAGTCTTTCATTAAAAATTATTTACAGTGAAGAATTAAAAAACAACTCTTGACAATGAGAGAAATATAACTGCATAGTGTTTGATTCCTGTTCTTATGGTAGAAGTGTGTTGTAGACTTACTCATTTCCAATGAAGACACTGGGCCAGACCTCAGTGACAGGTGTCCATTGCACTCTACATTTGCACATGCGACGCTCCAGTTGGAAAATGTTTCGTGGGAAATTGTTGTGTAACATTGTTGTCACTTGAGTTTCTGGTTTCACATGAGGTTCAGGACCACTTGGACCTGCGACACACAACTGTTGTGCATCAACCAGATCCATTTCAGGTTCTGCTTCAGGATCTGGAACACATGATGGCTCTGGATCAGGCTGTGCTGGGATCCCAATCCGCTCCACTCTGTTTTTCTGGAAGGATTTTTTCACAGCCTTCCATCTTCTTTGGAAGAATCCACAGATTGTGTTGCTCCTCGTCACTTATTTTCAGATAAAAGAAAAAAAGCAAATAATAAGCTATTAGAAACAAACCACAGATTAAACATGAATAATTAGTCTAACTTGTAAGATTGTGCTAATGTTGTGCTGTTTGACATTGGTTACTTTATTTAACAGAGCCAACATGCAGTTGTTGCTCTGTGGTACACATTAGATTTGGTGTATTAATGGATGATTTAAATATTTAGATATCAATATGCATATACAAAATATGCATATAAGAAATATAACTACACGTATTCCATATTGTACCACATTTGTGTTTGCATCTCACTGTAATGTATTTCAAATGGTCTGTTGACATTCACCTTTTGATCTGGTCTTCTCATTGGTTGCGGGAGAAATATTCACGCCATTCCCATTCTCTGAGATGGTGCTGCTGATGTCAGCCTTCAGCTGCACATCTCTCTTTTGTGTGGACTCTGTTGTCACTTGAGTTTTTTGAGTTTCTGTTGTCACTTGAGGTTTAGGACCATTTGGGCCTGCAACACACAATTGCTCTTCATCAACCAGATCCACTTGAAGTTCTGCTTGAGGACCTGGGACACACGATGGCTCTGGATCAGGCTGTGCTGAGATCCCAATAGGCTCCACTCTGTTTTTCTGAAAGGGTTTTTTCACAGCCTTCCATGTTCTTCGGAAGAATGCAGAGGTTTTGTTGCTCTTCCTCACTATTTTCCGATAAAAGAAGAAAAACAAATAATAAGCTATTAGAAACACCTCTAACCACAGATTAAACATTAATAATTAGTCTAACATATTAGATATTGTGTGTTAATGAATCATTCATATGGCCCACCCCTAATTGAATGTGTCCTCTCCTTGCTGTATAAAAGTGTTCATTTTATTCTTAATGACCCCAAACTTTTGAACTGTTTACAAATCTTATTTAATAATGCTTTTTTTTAAATATAAAAATGACAAACTAATACAACAGTGTGAATGATTGAATTCTGTTTTATTGTTTATGCTGGTGGTGCAATGTTTTACCTTGACTTAAAATAATGATTTTTATTTAAAATCATTTAAATATATATATATATATATATATATATATATAAACTACACATATTCCAAATTTGACCAAATTTCAAATGGTCTGTTGACATTCACCTGTTGGGCTTGCCTTCTCATTGGTTGCAGGAGGAATATTCATGCCACCCTGATCATTTCCATTCTCTGAGATGGTGCTGCTGATGTCAGCCTTCAGCTGCATGTCTCTCTTTTGTGTGGACATGATATCTAATGTACTCTGTTTAGTTCTGTCAGATATTGTTGTCAAACTGTTTGTGATACACACTGTGAGTGAGACTACAGACAGTGTGTATAAACTGTATGTTTTTGTAAACACTGAAAATAGACTATCTAAATCTGGCGTCTGTAACGTTACACAGTATTCGTAGAATTTCGCTCAGACTCGCGCGTTGCTCTTTGCTCGGTGACTCTTCGCCTCGGCTCGGATTATCACTGAACTTCAGAGATGCTGCGAGTGCGCGGCTCCTTATAAGCAGCCTGTTCGATGACGTAATCAAATGGCTAGTCTCGTTGTAGTTCCACAGTTGCCATAGAAACGGTATGTTTACTACAAGCGGCCGGACATTATCACCGATTGCTCTAATGATCTCTCAGTGGTTGATTTCAAACACATTATTGCTTTACTTGGTTTACGCATATTTCTAAGAAAATGCATTTTACGCTGAATAACGTTATATTTAAAACGTTAATTATGTTTATAGCCTACATGCGTTTGTTTACGTTCTGGCTTCTCCCGCTGTTGTAGACTTTTATGTGAGCCAAACAAAGCATTTACTTACACAATGATTTTGGAGGTGGGACTATGGAACGATATTCCGGACAATTTTCAAATAGAATAGCAAATTGTATTTTCAATTGCGTTTTCAATATGTGGACGCATAAATTGTGACAATCCAAATGCAATTGCAAATCCTGCATTACCGTTTGCATTTTCGCTTTTGCCAACGCACAGTGACTGCCAAATTTCAGATGAAAACCCAAAGTCCATTTGCAGCTGTATTTCCCATGTCTTAGGAGTTACGAGCCTGTCATATTTAAATAGCAATATTAATTACCACGTCTGCTTTTTCAATCTCGCTGCGGCATTTGGATTATGTCACAATTTATGCGTCCACATATTGAAAACGCAATTGAAAATACAATTTGCTATTCTATTTGAAAATTGTCCGGAATATCCTTCCATAGGGGACGGTGGTTTGAGGCAAAAATACCACCAAATTGGACAAAAATGCCCTTGCACAATTAAACTAAATGTATTACGGCTGTCGCAAATAAAGTGATTGAAAATAAAATGAAAAGTCTAGATCGCGGCATTAAATTTATATCTGCTCATGCGGCATCAGATTTATTTTTACACGTTTTTTTCAGCGTTCAGCATTATAACCAATCACACACGATTCTGTTGAGTTTATGAATGCAATGGCCAATCAGAGGCGTTCAGATTATACATCGCTGTTTCCACTCCTCCGACAAACGTGCTTTACAATAAGATATAACAGTACAACAAATACCATCAAGATTAAGAAAACGCCATACGATAAAAGTGAGTCTTAAAGGGGTCATATGATGTTGCTAAAAAGAACATTAATCAGTTTGGGTTGCTTATACTACTACCCTCACTGTCTGAGGCATCCATATGTGCAGTTTAAAATATTGTTGTGGTTATGTTTGTTTATTATTTACAGAATTCTCATGAATCATAATTAAGCATAAATAGGAAAGTCACTGACTGCCTAACATTAAGCCCACATAGTGGAAAATATATAGCGTAACAGTGCACACTGACAATAACCATAGTTTATAAAAGTATCAGGTAATAGTAACAATCATTTTCATAATAATAAATACATTAGAAAACAGAAATATTCACTTTCATACAACATATTTAATTCCTAAAGCCATAAACAATTGCAGTATTAGCAGCTAAACCCTTGTGGTCCCAGGATACATGAACATGATTCACACTAAAACTGTATGCATTATTATTCATATTTAATATTTAATAATTATTTTACCTCCACACACAAGTAAAAATCTCCTAAATTTTAGATACGTTCTATAATTACATAATTGCTCCCAAATGTGTTAGATATTGTTTTATTTATTTTGGTTTCATAGCTGTCATGAATCTTGACCGAATATTTATTCATTTTGTTTATCGTTTTTCTCTGATTCTCTTTTTTAATTCACTTAATAATTTAGGATCCACTTAAGAATCAGTGACAGATTTAGTGAGTCTCTACAACAATTCAAATGATCATGAATTCCATACGTGTTAGTTAGTTATTTAAAGGAATCCACTCATAATAGTCATTTGTTCAGGGTTTGCTGTTGGTTTGTCGTTATGTGCATTCAGCAAGGACAACGCAATAGAAATTCTGAGACATCCAGTCCTTTCGCTCTCCTGACATTCAATTCATACTGCAATCTGCAGCTCAAACAAAACATTTCTTTTGCAGCGCTGTAGCTTGAGCAGCAGCAACATAGGAAAAACAGTCTGAATATTTTAAAATTGTGTTCTGCATCAGCAGAAAAAAAATGTACTTACAAACGGTTAACCAATAAGTACAAAAGTGAAAAATGAATATGTATTCTAATGAAACATCTGATGATCATACTATCATATACAGAACTTTAATACCTCATTTATACTGCATCATGAAGAAAATTCAGTATTTTAAAATGCCCAGTTGATGTTTTCAAACCTACATTCAGATAAAATTAAGGAAAACCGATTTAAAGGTCTTTATGCTGTGTGTACTGTTTTAAAAAAAACATTGTTTAGTGGAACTAGACCTTGTACAATGACATGTTGATAACACTAGTGGCCTTGAAAAGTTAAGACAAAAAATAAATTTGCCGGCAACAACGGCGTGGTGTGATGTGTGCAACCCTTGCCTTGACACGCACATAACAAAAATCCACAAAGATCCATCTTCACAAACATTATCTGCCACCTTCTCTCCTGAATCAGAAACCTCATGGCAATAGCAGATCTCTTGGCATGAAAAAGTACGCTCCTCCAGCTGTTCATTGTGCAGACTCCTCACGAAGGCGGCTTTCATAGAGGTTCAAGGCATGATGCACAAATTCATATTGTTCCTCAGTCTGGATCATACCACCCCTGTGGAAAAAGACACCACATGATTACAGTCAAGCCTTGCCACAATCACAATAAAAGACACAATTTTATGAAAGTCTTTTTTGCTTTTTTGTTGTTGTTTTAGCTACTGAAAGAAAAAGGTGTTTTATGGGATTTTCTTCCAAAACAGTGAATCTACAGATTTGATGTTAAATATCATTTTATGTAGCCTTTTAATCTTTCTGGAAATCACACATCATGATTGAGTTTGCATGCACATCATTTACTTATTCAGGTCCAAAGTCTGCCACAAGCGGCAACCTCCCGCTCTCTCTCCTGAAGCCAACACGGAAGTGACTTAAACTGTAATTCTTCAACTGGCCGCTAGAGGCTGGCTGCAAAAGGGAGTCAATCCCATAGACTCCCCATGTTAAAATGCCCAACTTTACAGTAGAAAAAAACATGTTTACAGCCTGGTTCAAAAAATGATTTTGGTCTATATAGCTAATTTTGCCCTTCAAGACAACTGTGAGGGGGCTGAATTTTTTTTATAACTCATCCGTTTAAATTATATTAAGCCTTACAGTTCAGCATAATTAAGGGCGTGGCCACTTGAGTGACAGGTGGATTGCCGCTGCTGACACTGCCGTCGAGCTAGGTGGGCGTGGTTTCAGCAACCAGCTCCCGCCTCTTTGCCCATTTTCGATTATGCAAGGTGACCGCTGCCAAGATGGCGACGGCCGGCTCCGCCTACTTTAGGCTTCAAAAACGCTCTTCGGAAACCTACGGGTGACGTCACGGACACTACGTCCATATTTTTATACAGTCTATGGTCTGCAAAATCCTTTTTTCCAAAAGCAAATTAACATGTTGGAATATGTTGAAAATGTTGCTGTTGGATTATTCCTGTTGGACTTTTGTTATACCATTCAAGATTTTTGTATGACATTCAATTTCTGCATTTAGTCGCAAGTGTGGGTGAAATGCTTGCACTGTCGAGCCCTGTACAGTACATGCATGTATCTGTGCACTTGAGCCTTATCCATGGTCTTGTGGGGGTACTTGCTTTTTAAATTTTACTTCTTAATCTCTGTGGCTTGGTTGCCTAGTGTGTGCTCATTTGTTCGGGGTGATTTCTGGGTGAACTATCCTAGTACCTTGAGTAGTTCGTTTCAAGCATTTGCATTTTCTTTATATCAAAACAGTGAACCAGTTGTACCTGTCTGTTCTAAGTTGGCACACAATTCGCAGCACATCCACAACTCCCTCCAGCTCCAACTGACGACAGCCGATTGTTGTAGCAATGAAACACCCTGTCCGACCAATTCCAGCACTACAAAAGTTCAAGTTAAATGGTTTATAATTGCTTTTATGTATGTATTGTAACTGAATTACGACTGTTTCTTTGGTCACACTTTAGTTTGGGGACCAATTTGTACTATTAACTAATTACAACGTTTGCCTCAATAAACTCCTAAATTAATAGGTAGTAAGGTAGTTGTTACGTTTAGGTATTTGGTGGGATTCAGCGATCTAAAAGATGGTCATGCAGAATAAGGCATTAACATATGCTTTATAAGTACTAATAAACAGCCAATATACTAGTAATATGAATACTAATAAGCAATTAGTTAATAGTGAGAATTGGTCCCTTAACTAAAGTGTTACCAGTTTTTTTTTACTATATAAAACGGGCGATACTGTGTATACTGTGCAACAGTAGAAATGTGTTAACCGGTAGACACTTTGTAATGTTTTGCTGGTAAGCTTCTGTACCTGCAATGTACAATAACTGGCCCACCGGATGTAAAGCCCCTCCTGTCCTCCTCAACATCATTCACTAACTGCAGCAGGGTTCCTGCGCTCTCTGGGGTCTTATGGTCTGGCCATGAAGTATACCAGTAGTGCTGTACTTTACGACTCTGTGCTCCTTGCTGAGGGTACAAAAACATATGCTCCATTAGAGTATCTGACAATTATATTTCTCTTGGATTAACCGCTTCCACTTGTATTAGTCACTTTGGATAAAAGTGTCTGCCAAAATATATAAATATTCATGTATGCTAAAAGAAATAATTCACAAGACAAAGATTATCAATGAATAGCAACCTTCCTTTAGGCAAATAAATACTGCATCCTTGAGCAAAACTTGCCACATACTCAGATTACAGCATTGCTATTTTTCAATCATTCTTCCATAGAGTGTTTATCTTATAATGCAAATACCTTTAGTATAAGGGTGCGGATTATATAGTGGTCACATTCCTTCACATTATTAACAAAGACCTCCACCCTTCCATAGATCCCCCTCTTCTCAGGCCAGTACAGAACACATTTCTGAAAAAGTCAAACAAATCTTTGCACATGCACGGTCTATTTAGTTATACTAAGAAAATTATAGACATTTTTATTGAAAATTACTTCATTTTTCTCTTTCAGTTTAGTAATCATGACGATGACAGAGCAGTCCTCTTGCCAGACCATTTGCCAGAAGTCGTTCACGGTGTTGATGATTGGACCTTGAGTGGCAATGAAGGCTCTCTCATCTCTAAGATAGCCCTGAAGAGAAGAAGTGCTGAACTTAAACAGATTTCATGACATAACAGAGCATAACTGTAAGTATAAAGCACCAGCAGAGCCAATTTAGATCAGCAAGACTCTCTTGGATAATTCTGAGATCAAACTAAACTCTCCTGTTATAATGATTCACTTTACAAGCTCTGATGGTAGTAGATTTAAGTTATCTCTTGAAGGACATCAAGTGGCTCTTTGTCGTGGGCTATTGAAGAAATTGTGAGGCACAGAAAATTGAACTTACTCGAATGTAGTTGGCATTAATGTAACTGCTGAGCAGGTCGTTTGAGTTCTTAGTCTTCAGAATAACCCTGGAATGTGGATCTGAAATTAAATGTGAATTTTGTGAACATTTCTGTAGCTTTCTATTCAGTTCATCATTATACACAACACAAGGAAATTTAAAAAGCAAACAAACATTTTCAACACAGCACAAAAAAAGTCACAACACAAACGAAACGAGCCACAAGACAACAAAAACAAGTCACAACACACCAGAATCACGCTAAAACACAACAAAATCAGGCCATAATACAGTGACATCCTTCTGGACAAACTAAATAGTGCAAGAAAATATGCACTCTCTATTGTGGCTGATAAATGGCACCATGGTGCAATATAATATGTGTATTATCCCACATGGGAATTTCAAGTGTTCAGAAAAACAAGATTGGTACAGTAAAAACTGTTCAAAATTTGATTTTTGTTACACCGTTAGACAATGTATGATGCCAGTAGAATCAGTGAACCCCAAAATTTAAAACTGATTTAAACTAACTGGCTCATTCAAATGTAATAATTAATATATGTTCAAGTGTTCATAAAAAAAAAAAAGATTGGTAGAATAAAAAAAAAACTAGGTTTTGATGGATCTAACATACTCTTACAGAGAAATTACTTAACAGCGCTTACTTCAACAGTGTTACTTAAGGAAGCGTCACGTTATTTTAAGGGGAGCTACTTAACAATGGTCCATATAGTTATGAGGGATCCCTGAGAAATATACTGCTGTTAATATACTGCAATGGAATAGTTCACTCGCTTACCCCTAAACCCTTAGCTTTTTTCAATTTTATTCTGTGATGACTAAGTGAACTTAAAATTAGTTTACCTAATGCCTTATACCTTAATGCCTATATTACAATATTCAAACTGAGAAGCTGAGAATTCTTGAGATTTTTTGGTCAACAGTACACCATAATAATAGTTTCCAATACAGGATTGTGTCACAGATCTAGAAAACAGGACTAAACTTAGCTGCACAGACAGTCTCTATTTCTGTCAAACGGACTGCGTTTTTGGCGATATTGAGTGCACAATGTTCCTTTCACCATATAGAATACAGTTAATGTGTGAAAAAACTAACAATCTCAGCTGCACTGTTAGAACTTGACAGGTTTGTTTTTTTTACAGTAAAATATTGTTCCCCGATATTACAGCAAAACACTGGCTGTTTTACAGTTATTTACCCCGGAAATTACAGCAAGGTTAACAGTGTGTAGCTTTAGCGTTATTTATAGTGTAGTAGAGGGTGGCGAGCTTCAGATTCTAGAGAGTATCTAAATGGACAGAAAATCATATGAAAATCTTAAGTGCAGACTGATAAAAATAGTTGGAAAATAAGTGACAAATAATCTCTTTTACTGACCAGTTCGTACGATTTAAATAAAAATACACAAACAATCATACACACCACCCCTTTCAATTGGGTCGAAATGTCATTCTGATCGAGTTTGGTTGGATTGACCAATGGGTTTACGTGAACGCTTTTTAGTCCAATTGAGCAATCAATCTGATTATTAACTAATTATTTGGTTGCATGTAAATGTAGCAGTATTGTAGTAGTCGGTACCAATACCAATAAGAATCTTACGTAAACCAGTAAAAGTTTCATGGTTCTCTGTACCATATTAAAAGCTCCTATCATAATCAAAACAGCTGTCTAAAAATAAATCTCTTAGTTACACTGTGTTTATACTTTGTAAGCATACAAAACTTGTATTGATTCATTGATACTGACTTAAACACCTCTGATTGGCCATTGCGTTCACATGCTCAACAGACATGTCTGTGATTATGAACATTCGACACACTTCAAAGAGCATGCACAAAAATGGGTATAGGATTTGAAAGCAGTGCCTATCAGCACCTATCGTTAAGCTTGTTGCTGAATATACTCGACAAAGCTGCCTTTCTGTGACACTGACATGGTAATAAAAAAGATAAACACTTAGCTCAAAGTGAAATGACATACAATTAAATGCTATTCAGTGGAAATTCTGATACTAACTTGGCAAAATGGTCTTGTATCTATTTTTTGATCCATGATTTGGGATATCCAGTTCCTTCTGGTCCACAAAGTTCATTGGGATTTCCTGCGAATAAAGAAGTTACACACTCTGAGCTAAGTACAATGGAAATTGCCAAATTGTCATAACATAAGCACTGAAAGATCTCCCACATCATTAAAATACACCTTAACTGAACCCAACTGTCTGTGATTTCCATGATTAAGTAAAGCCAAGCTGAACGACATTAATGCTAAACTTAGTTCTGTCATGACAACTCTCGGAGGGATTGGCATGGTAATGTACATGACAATGTTAATGTGTTTGGTCTTGGCGGAATAGATCTGCTACGCTGCTGCTGCGGCAGAGCAAATACCGAGACTTGCTACTGCCAATACATCCACAACATGCTGCTGTGAGCATGTACGAAATATTGCTGCTGCAAATATAACATACATGAAATAACTTCCATATAGCATACATTAATCACCTCGTAGCAGATCTATACAGGTGGAGCTGGGGAAGGTGGAGGGTTTCTGAAGCAAGCTGCACTGCTACGGCAAGCACTAATCATATATTTGAATGTTGAGCAGCGAGCTCATTGGCTACCGATACAGGAGAGAACCAATCAGCTGTGATCATGATGTCATTAGGTCAGATTGAGTTAGACCTATCGGACTGTGCCATCTAGAGTTTCATGCCAGAACTCTGTATTTATTAGTGGTGCACTGGTGTGTTACTTACGGCAAACTCTGCATGCAGCATCTGTGTGTTCAGTGTGATGTCACGAAGCTGTTGCCGTGAGAGGACCCGACTGGCTGACTGCAGGTATTCCTGAGTTGCACGCTCACGTGGGGTCACAACCCCACTACTCAAAGGCTCCACTGAACCCAAAGCGCTCATATCCAGCACCAGTGAGACATTAGATCCACGTCTGCATGAGACACAGCGATATGACAAAAATATGTGAAGAAAAATAACAAAACAGTCAGATAAGTGTGATAGAACAAATCTACCTTTACTTTCACATACTGGCATTAGAAATTCAAATAAATTCAAAACAATTTCAAAGAAATTCAAAATGGGGGACAAGAAGTCCAGCCAACATGACTACAGGTCAAATTTGAAATTTCATTATCATTTTTTTACCACAAACGTCTAGGGTATCCCCATGGTGCCAATGACACATACCAGGTTTTGTAATGATATGTTAACATGTCTGTAAAATATAGTATTTTTCTACAAAAGTTAAAATGGCCTTAGAATAAAATAGCTGCCATGAAAAAAGGAGGTAGTAATCAACTCTGTATGCCACACTAAATCTAACAAGTTTAAGAATTTAAAAGCAAAAAAAGTAATTTTTCATATTTCTTGACCTACAGTTGGCACTGTCCTAAAACTGTGCAAGTACCCTCAGGTTATGCTTATCATGACACGTACCAGGTTTGGTTTCAATACGGCCAAGCACTATGGAGATTTTGAAGCACTGAAAGTCACATTCAATCACGCATTATTTGAGAACGGTTTGACTAATCAACTTGAATTTCATACATTTTTTGTGGGGATGTTCTGAAGATGAATTGGCTGAACAGAAACATTTTATGATGGAAAATGAAGTCATAGAGACGGGTTTCTCATCTCTGGCCCTCGAGATCCATTTTCCTGCAGAGTTTAGCTCTAACCCTGATCAAACAAGGTCTTCAGGATTATTAGAGAGTTACAGGTAGGCAAGTTTGATTATGGTTGGAGCTAAACTCTGCAGGAAAGTGGATTTCGAGGGCCAGAGTTAAAAACCCCTATCATAGAGTGTATTTGGCTTGGTTATGCCATTAAAATCTAGTTGCTTGATAAGCTAAGATCTCTAAAGACTCGTATTCCATTCTGCACATTTGCGTGCAGTTATGCCACACAAGAATCAATGATGTTTGGCAAAAACAGAATTAAACCTCTCGCAATGTCGCCTTGACAAAAGCAGATTCTTCTAAAAGTCTCCTTTATAAAAGGAGTTTACATAAAAATAACAGCATGCGAATTTGCAACTGTGAGAGTGCGTAAATAATGACATTATTCTTTTTTAATTAACTATTCCTTTAAAGGGGTCCTTGTGACGAGTGGGGGCGGGGCCGAGAGCCATGGGAACGGAGTGAGGCCGGTGGAGTAATTGATAATGAGCGACACCTGCACCACTCACCGGTCTCGAGTCTCACGGAGGAGCTCCGGAAGGATAAAAAGGAGGAGTGACGACAGTGAAAAAGGAGAAAGGACCAGGCCTGGAGTTTATTTTGTGTTTTGTGTGCGGCAGTCGTCCGCGAGGGGCTGCCGCTTTACTTTTATTTTGTGTTTGTTTGATTAAAGTTTTGTTTCAATGTTCGCCGGTTCCCGCCTCCTTCTTCCCGACCTACGAACTGTGTTACAGTCCTATTATGCTTTTTACGCTTTTAACTTCCTTTAGTGTGAAATGTTGCTGTTTGAGCTTGGGAGTTATTCTCTATGTATCAGTCAGCACTGTTTCTGAACAAATTATATTACGTCTTCTAAAAAGGGCATAATTCCTTTAAATCAAAAGTCTTTCATGCACAAATGAAGTCTTACCGCTCCTGCAGGCCTGCAACAGGTTTCATCCTAAAGGGTGAATGTGTGGAGGACACAGTGGGTTTGAGCTCAGCCACAGGGTGGCTGGGTGGGCACTGCGGCTCTGACGTCGTCATGCTGGAATGAGTCTGATGGATGCTGATGTTACAGGATGGGGCGCTTGTGCTGCTGGTAGAATGGGTGGCACTGGGTTTGGACGTCTGGTTGGCCTGGACCATACTGTTCTTGAGGGTCAGAGGGGGCTGAGCACCATGAACAGGGATGGGTGCCAGCTGCACGTCCCGGCTGGGCGGGGATGGGTCTTTAAGCTGATGATCCAAGAATTCCTTCTCCTTTAGTCGGTAAAGCACCTGAGGAAAGGAAATATTACTTTATAACAGTCTATTACTCACAGCTAGTTTTAGGTTAAATTTTAGGTAAGTCACCCTATAACCGAAAAGAAATTCTATTTTACATATAGAAAATTATCAAACAATTTTTATAAATACCATGAATAATGATTGTAATTTTTTTTTATTAATTTCAGCATAAAAGTAGTACATATATATACTACCATGATATAGAAATGCATACCATACTAATATATCATAAACCCACTGTATATATATATATATATATATATATATATATAATGCATACAAGAAACTTTGTATATGGGCCATTCTTCAGAATTGGTTAAAAACGTCTTTTTCTACAAATTTATTGTATGTATGCAAATTGTATAATATCCAAAGTACACATTTCTAGTAATTGCACAGTTAATTCTCATGTTGTATTTTCAGAAAGTTTTGGAATATTTGTCCTCTCCCCAAATTTGTCACTACCGAAACACAGTAATAAGAATTTAATTAGAAGGATTACAGTATATTGACAGTATATTGACCTATTAAGATTTTGCTACCTATTAATATTTTGATATCTACATTGTATATATATTTTTTTTTGCTATTTTATAAAAAAATTTAGAGGTAAATAAATCACAATTACATTTTAACAATATTTCAAGTGTAATTTATTAGATTTGTTGTATTTTTAATCCAATTTTTCTTTGTAAAAGGCAAAAAGTTTATCATATTGATTTCTAAGTTAAGGATTCATAACACTATCATAACATCTTGATAATTCAGTATACTTTATTTTTGACAAAACATCCCATGTTTCATTAGTGACTGCACATTTTCGGTAGTGACAGTAATGCTTTGCTAGCGATCGAGATCACATTACAGAATTTTAACTTGCATTCTCTAAAACACTACTAAAACATACTAAAATACAAACAAAAAAAATGCGTAACTGTACTAAAAAAAAAAATTTTCCCCAAATATGAGGATTGTGTGTTCCCTTTTGTCACAATGACGACATGTTTCGGTAGTGACAATTTTATGGGATAACACCCAAAAAACCAAAGATGTCTACCAAAACTTAGCCAAATGTTTCGGTAGTGACAATTTTAGATACTTTTGATAGCATCTCAAAGATGCTAATCAGCACATGGTTAGCTAGCACAGTTCTGAACAGTTGTACATACATAAAAATTAAATGATATGGAAAAACTCCCAAAAAAGTGCAGAAAAAAGGTGTTCGGTAGTGACGTTCCTTAGAGTTACACAGATTTTTCAGACTTTTGAACACATTTACCTCAAAATGATGGGGCCTATCTACTCACCCTGTAGCTATGAGAGAGAGAGACACATAAATACTTCCTGATCATAAATGTAGGGGTGTAGTTAATTTCACTCTCAGCCAATGAACTAAAACATACACTGTTTCGGTAGTGACATGAAAATGCGGGACACATTTTTTTTACATCAACTTTAATAATTTACAAAGAAAATATAAAATAAATATATATTTTTTTGAACTTCACTTTTTAAAAGAATAAAAAATATATTTTTAAAAACAATAATGGAAAAAAATACAAAAATTATTTCAATATAATTTTCATAAGTTGAAATTTAAGGGTTAGGGTTCGGGACAGCCACCTCCCAATTGAAAGTACCCAATAAATGATGATTTTACATATATTAAGATTACTAATATTTTAAATATTATTGTGGGTTTCAATAGAGAATAGAAGGATCTTAGTAAACATCTAAGATTTGAATACTTAAATGCTTTTTAAATGTGTTTTTGGTTGTGGGACAGCAGTGTGCACCAGTTATTACTCATAATTATATATATATATATATATATATATATATATATTATATAACAAGATTAATCTTCTATCAGATTCACGTCAGCCTGTTTATACAGTAGATAAAGTTTCCTGTAATGCAGAGTTGACTGTTAAGATCTCACAGGACATTTCTTCGCACTACATGAACTACACAATACTTCCTCATCACTACATGCCTCTAAATATTTCTCCACTAACCTCAACCGTCTTATTGCTGTTACTCACATTACTGCTGTTAATCATATTCAACTGCTTATCCGTCTATTTTATGCCCATGCAAATCATTCATTCCATGTACAAGACATGGACGCTTTATTAAGGTAAAACAAGGCAATGACTAAAATAATAATACAACAATAATACAGTTACTCAGCTTTTACTATTTACGAGAAGTTGCAGAAAATGATGACAATTAACTGGGAGTTTTCTGACTTCAAATGACTAAACTTAGATTTACTAAACCCACTTATTTAATGAATTGATTGACAGTCTCTTAAACTGAACACTTTCAGTCAGTTTCAAATCTTGTTAAAAAATTAAATGAGCTATTATAATCTTCACTACACTCTGCGTCACATAAAAACATGCAGTCCATGATTAAAACTAATACAACATTGCTTTGAGGGTCATAATTTAATCTACATAATTCAAAGTCAGCTTCTTTATCATAGGTATGTAGTCTACAAAGAAACCAGTCCATGTAAAACCATGGTATCTAGTCTGAAAAGCCTTTTACATCTATTTTAACAACACAACTGCATCAGTAATTATATGAACATGCTTTTCTGGCCTGAAAATAAATGTGCTCACAACTGCATCCAGGAATTCCCAAGTTTCCCACAAGAGGTCTCTATCTCATCGCAATGAGCCGTGTTGTATGGTTTCAGTGCATCCTTAGGCCTGACTTCAAACGAATGAAATTCAACTTTGTAAAACAACAATTCATTTTCGTCATTGGCCCTTAATGTGGTTTTGGATTGTGTAATGACACTTGCGAATGCAGGTGGTAGCTCTACAAGGGCAAAAAGCAGTTTTCACAAGTCTCTCGATTCATGATTGACACCTACTTACATCATAAAGTAGCACTTAGGTGTATATGACTTTCTTCTTTCAGACGAATCCAGTTGGAGTTATATAAAAAATTGTCTTTGATCTTTCAAGCTGTTTAATGCCACTCAGCGGGTGTTGCATGCATCAGTCCAAAAGAAGTTAAATAAAAAGCACCCATCCACAAAAAAAAGTGCCTCACACGGCTCCGGGGAACAAAGGCCTCCTGTAGCGAATCGATGCGTTTTTGTAAGAAAAATATCCATATTCAAAACGTAATAATCCCTTTAATCTAGCTTGCGCCAACAGTTGTACACGGAAGCAGCTCCGGGCTGATGACGTATGAGTTCAGCGTTGCGCATGCGCCGGTGAGTCTCGTGAAAACCAACGTTTGTTTACAGGAGCAAAGGAAGCAAAGTTTCCTTACTTTAGCAAAGGAAAACCAGTCTCCTCTTGGCTTATATCGAAATCCTCTGACATTCTTCTTTACAAATCCTTGTTTTGTACTTCTAATAAGTGACCGTTGTTTTGTTTTGATATCTCCCCTGCGCTTCCGCGTTCGTCACTTCTGAGCGGCGCATGCGCAAAGCTGACCTCATTATACACCTAGGATGACTTGAGGGTGAGTAATTTATGTGCTAATTTTCATTTTTGGGTGAACTAACCCTTTAATAATATTATAATAATAACTTAATATCACTTAATAAATACTGCTGTTTAATGCAGAGTCCTTGTTAATGTACATTGAAATAGTTAGAAATGTCACGAAATGTCATATATTTGAATGATTTGTTTAGGAATATATAATTTTTGACCAATCAGTATCAAGTATTCTAGCGAGCCATGTAATAATGTTTTGTATTAATAACTTATTAGTCAGCATTACTATAAAGTGTTGCTTAACAATCAGAAACACAATACCACATGCCTTGTGCAACATAAAAACTTGCATTTTGCATTTTGTACATGCCATTATGTGTATACAATTAAATTATATATAAAAAAAATGCAAATGGTGTGTTAGAATTTACCAAATTTTATATTATTACTTTTTCATTCTGCTTTCTCTGAAATAATAAGATTAAATTTGATTTTATGTTCAATTTTATGTTTCTATTCAGTTCTACATATTTAGCAGTACTCTAATGCTGGTTAGGAAAAAAAGTAAATATTTTATCTCATAAATATATAAATGAAAACATATAATTGCCTTGCTAAGCAGTGTCCCTTGCAAGAGGATTATTATATTTGGTGGTCCGTGGCATTAACCCGTCCTGTCCTTGTATTTACAGAATCACAATGCTAATAATGCTTCAACAGTCCCTGTCATTGTGAGCGGCTCACAGCTTTACATGGTAATTATTCCTTAAGCTCTTCAGTCCATCAGCGCCAGAGAGTGAGGGTGCTCTATGATGTCATTACCGGACTTAAGACAGACTTAAACGTTAAGAGCAAACATCGACCAATCAGAGGGCAGAGTCAGGTGTGATCAAGATGGCACCGTTGATCCCTTTAAAGTGCTGAACCACCAGAGGAAACCATGTGACTTCCTCTGCCACAATACATCCGTTTTGCAATGACTCTTTCTGTATCGTATCCTGTGTCTCTGCATCTGTTCGGGTCTTTCTCACACTTACTCACTGTATAATACAACCCAAGTGTCTTCAGTGTGTGCAGACTTGAATGATCTGAGTTTTAATCTTAATAACCGTTAGTGTTTACTTCACAAGGGTTTCTGCTGAGACAAGCATTATACAGGAAGTATTTGAACTGGTACATGCAAATATATATTCAATATTCAAATCTGTAGGACAGCAAAATCATAAATGAGATCTCTTTAATATCTTATTCATTTCTCTAAGACGGCACTGAGATGAAATGGAGAGTAAATGGAGAGACAGTTATCGAACCGAATTTGAACCAATACTGAACTGACGTGAGTGAAATAATAGAGTTTAGAGCTGATTTACAGCAGAATTTGTCTCATATTTGAAGACGTATGCATCATCGATTGTTTTGTTTTATTCCTGTGAAGCTACTTTGAAAGGTTTGTATTGTATAAAGCCTATATAAATAAAGGTGACTTGACTTACCAAAGTTTCCTACTTCTCAGATGTTTTTCCTGAGAATTACTCCAGTAATCTCACATCAGAAGTCAGAGAACTCAATACAAACTAAATATTTCTCAGCAAATTCTGTCAAGAGTTGTCATTTCACGTGTTAATATCTCACTGTATGACAACTATCTACTCGTTTGAATCTATTTGTATTTCTATTAAGGAATTTTAGGAGAAACTTCGGAAACAATTGATAAATCAACAAAACATATTTGAGAACTTGGTTTCCTGAGTTAATAAAAAGTATTTCATTTATGCAAACTCAACACCAGGCACCGATATGCTTTTAGAGGGTCGTATCTTCCCACATAGCATCATATACTATGAAAATCAAGCATATGGTAGAAGACTCTGAGAGATACGTACCATTAAACAGGTGAAGACAATGATGAATATTGTGAGGCAGATAACCAGCACATAGAAGCCGTCTTTACCCCAAATGCTGTTCTTCTCATGGTGGTCTTTGAAAACAGTCTTCTGCTCAAAGCCAGACAGAAAAGAACATCAACAGTCTGAAGACCCAACAATGTCAAGCCTCATCTGATCTGCAGTGCAGGCGTGAAGTTTGAGAGCCCTAACATACATTTATACTGTGCTTGAGTAAAAGTGATACAAGGATCAACAAGTGCGATCTTAAGGAAGACATTTGTCATTTCACGTGTTAATATCTCACTGTATGACAACTATCTACTCGTTTGAATCTATTTGTATTTCTATTAAGGAATTTTAGGAGAAACTTCGGAAACAATTGATAAATCAACAAAACATATTTGAGAACTTGGTTTCCTGAGTTAATAAAAAGTATTTCATTTATGCAAACTCAACACCAGGCACCGATATGCTTTTAGAGGGTCGTATCTTCCCACATAGCATCATATACTATGAAAATCAAGCATATGGTAGAAGACTTTGAGAGATACATACCATTAAACAGGTGAAGACAATGATGAATATTGTGAGGCAGATAACCAGCACATAGAAGCCGTCTTTACCCCAAATGCTGTTCTTCTCATGGTGGTCTTTGAAAACAGTCTTCTGCTCAAAGCCAGACAGAAAAGAACATCAACAGTCTGAAGACCCAACAATGTCAAGCCTCATCTGATCTGCAGTGCAGGCGTGAAGTTTGAGAGCCCTAACATACATTTATACTGTGCTTGAGTAAAAGTGATACAAGGATCAACGAGTGCGATCTTAAGGAAGACATTGACATTGGGCTAGACAGAAGCTGACTCCACCCCTAAAGCTGCCCACACACACACACACACACACACACTGGATGACACATCCTGCAACACAAATGCACCTGTACTTGGGTAGTTGACAGCAGGGTCTTGTAAGGTGATGTGCTATATTCAGTTTAATCATATTTGAAACATTATCTTTCTTGTTATTTCACTATTATTAATCAAGAGACTACATGACATAATTGTACTTAAAAATTCACTTGTGTCATACTGCAAAAAAAGCTAAAAAAATTTGTAGCAAAACACTACAATAATTATATAATAAACAATTTATATAATGAGTAATTTCCATTAAATAAAGACAATAATTTATTACAAAACATCATCGGCACCAAAGAGGATGTGCTATATGATTTATTATCATGTGTTAAAATGCATTATACCTTTTATATAAAAAAAACAGCTTCTCCAAATGAGAAGTAAACTTTGTGTCAGTGTTATTTTTGTCAGACTCTGTTCCATGTTTTGTGTGTGTCCTGCTCCCCATGTGCCTTCCCATGCCCTTATTTGGTTAGTTTCCTGTTCCTGTCCTGATTAGTTTATTTCATTTGTCCCAGGTGTTTCCCTTGGTTTTATTGCTCCCAGGTGTGTCTCGTCATCCCCTCCTCCTGTGTGTGTGTATAAAATGTGTTCCCAGTCCCAAGTTCTCTGTCCGCTGTTGTACGTCTTCCTGTGTTCGTCTCCCTTGGTTCCTTGGTGCAAATAAAGTCTTGTCAACATATTCTCCAGCGTCTCCTCGTCCCTCGTGTGTGTGCAACGTGACAGAACAGCTGACCGAACAGTAATCGGCATCCCTTCCCCGTGTTTGATTTCCGGTTTTTGTAAGTTTTTGTTTTTTATGTCAGACTCTGTTCCATGTTTTGTGTGTGTCCTGCTCCCCATGTGCCTTCCCATGCCCTTATTTGGTTAGTGTCCTGTTCCTGTCCTGATTAGTTTTTAATTTGTCCCAGGTGTTTCCCTTGGTTTTATTGCTCCCAGGTGTGTCTCGTCATCCCCTCCTCCTGTGTGTGTGTATAAAATGTGTTCCCAGTCCCAAGTTCTCTGTCCGCTGTTGTACGTCTTCCTGTGTTCGTCTCCCTTGGTTCCTTGGTGCAAATAAAGTCTTGTCAACATATTCTCCAGCGTCTCCTCGTCCCTCGTGTGTGTGTGTGTGCAACGTGACAATTTTAGTATAATTGATATACTATTTTAGTTTTTGTTAATATTTCTAGAATATATTAGATTTCATTTTTATATTTTCTGCTTTCACTTAAAGTTTCAGTTAAAAGTTTTCAAATTTTGTTGTTTTTGTTATTTTTATTTTTATTCGTTTTTAAATGTCTATAGTTTTCATTACTTGTATTTATGAGTTTTAGTTCATTTAGTTTTAGTTTCTTTAGTACTTCAAGTTAAAGTAAACAAAAACGAGAAATTATGCCTTGGAAAATAACTCAAATATATTATTTCAGTTAATGTTTAATTATTTTATTCTTTTTTTTAATTTTAATTAACCATAATAATCCTGCTTTGCATGCATTGAAGTGCATGTCAATAGAAAATTAAATTAGAATAAAAATGATGACACAATTGTCATTTTTAGGTGAACTATTCCTGTATTGTATTATTATTATCCCTTATATTTTTGCATTTAAAAAAGATTTCATATTTTGTTACGCTTTTTTACAGGATGTAAATGTATTTCAAAAACATTAGACTCAGACAACACTGCTTACGGCGACCAAAGGAAGCACAAATATGGTGCAAGCTGACAATGGCTCTCACTACGGCCCACTGATGCAAATCGGATAGGTTTGCCAGAAAAGGTCAATATGTAGGAGGCAGGACTGTTACTCTGCTACCATTTTTAGTCACCTACTGCTATGCAACGCAACAACTGTACCTTCTGCAGTTTAGCAGCAGACTGTAACTTCATCCTAGAGTTCTTGAGACACAAACCTCAGTGGATGCCTCAGTGGTGGCAAGCGGCCCAGAGCTGTGGTGAAGGGTGTTGATGTTGAGCAATCGGATCATTTCCTCATGGGCCACGGGTTCTGATGCTCCAACAGACGACACATACAGCTCGATGTCATCATTCTCCTCCTAAAACCATGAAGAATGGTGCATGAAGAATATCCTTTACAATTAAACAAATAGACAAGTCAACTTAACTGTTTTAAATGAGCAGTTTTAACTGTTGTATGAACTTTCAATTCTGGGTTTTCTTGAAAAATAACAAAAATATATTTTACACAATCATTTATTTTGGTTCTAATGTTTCAAATATCTTGTAACATTTAATTATATGTATTTACATTTACATGTAATCGTTTAGCAGATGCTTTTATCCAAAGCGACAGGGGCAATCTAACCAACAAAGAGCAACAATATATAAGTGTCCAACAGCCACACCCGCAGGTAAAGTTACAGCGGAGGCTTGCCTCCCTTCGGTCCATTGACTTTCTACAGAGACCCCTTAGTGTGCTGTGCCTTTTCTGGAGGCTCATTGAGAATGAATGGGGGAAAGTCACGTGAGAGGAGGCAATGCCTCCATCGCGCAATAATTGGATATGATCGGTTATGATTGGATGTGATTGGTTCGTGTGATAAATCCCACCTCTTGTTTTCGTGCGAGCTCTCGGTCTGAATGAAGAAAATTATACATAGTAAATGAAGAAAATGAAAAAAGAAATGAAGAAAAGTACATAGAATAGAAACAGAGAGAGTATTAGAGGGTCAAGTTATTATTTTTTATAATAAATAAAAACAAGTAAAATGGAGAACGCTAGTGTTAGAGGGTCACATTTTATTTTGTAATAAATAAAAGGAAAAGTAGATAGAATAGAAATAGAATACAATAAAATAAAATAGAGTGTTAGTGTTACAGGGTCAAGTGTGATATATATATTGTAATGTATATCAAGTGTGTGATATATATATATATATATATATACAGTGCCTTGCGAATGTATTCATACCCCTTAATTTTTTTCGTATTTTGTTTTGTTGCTGCCTTATGTTAAACTGTTTTAAATTAGTTTTTTTCCACAACAATCTACACTCCATACACCATAATTGTCAAGCAAAAAAACAGGTTTTTAACATCTTTGCAAATTTATTAAAAATAAAAAACTAAAATGATTCCATTGCATAAGTATTCATACCCTTATCTGGGACAGTTGAAATTTAGCTCAGGAGCATTCATTTTGCTTGTAGATGTTACTACACTTATAGTGAAGTTAACCTGTGGCAAATTCAGTTGAATGGGTATGATTTGGAAAGGCACACACGTCTTAATAAAAGGTCTAACAGCTGATAATGCATATCAGAGAAAAAACCAAGCCCTGAGGTCAAAAGAACTGC
>NW_015541115.1:64019-73679 GCF_001515605.1 Sinocyclocheilus anshuiensis | reverse complement strand
CATTTGCAAATTTATTAAAAATAAAAAACTAAAATGATTCCATTGCATAAGTATTCATACCCTTATCTGGGACAGATGAAATTTAGCTCAGGAGCATTCATATTGCTTATAGATGTTACTACACTTCGAGTGAAGTTAACCTGTGGCAAATTCATTTGAATGGGTATGATTTGGAAAGGCACACACGTCTTAATAAAAGGTCTAACAGCTGATAATGCATATCAGAGAAAAAACCAAGCTCTGAGGTCAAAAGAACTGACTGTAGAGCTCAGAAACAGGTTTGCGTCAAGCCACACATCTGTGAAGTCCAGAGCATTCAGAACCTCAGACTGGGCAGAAGGTTCACCTTCCAACAGGACAATTACCCTAAGCACACAGCAAGAGTGGCTTACAGACAACTGTATGAATGTCCTTGAGTGTCCCAGCCACAGCCTGGGCTTGAACCCAATCAAATATTTCTGGAGAAACCTGAAAATGTGCATCTGCCCCATCCAACCTGACAGAGCTTGAGAGGTGAACAGGTGAGGTGAAGAATGGCAGATAATTGCAAAATGCTGATGAGCAAAGCTTGTCGCATCAAACAAAAAAAGACTTGAGGCTGTTAAGGTGCTTCAGCTAAATAGTTAGTTAAGGGTGTGAATACTTATGCAATGTACTTATTTCAGTTTTTTATTTGTAATAAATTTACGAAGTTGTAACAATTCTGTTTTTGCTTTGTCAGTATGGTGTATGGAGTGTAGATTGATGTGGAAAGAAGTAATTTAAAGAAGTTTATCATAAGGCAGCAACATAACAAAATGTAAAAAAAAATTAAGGGGTATGAATACTTTCACAAGTCACTGTATTTATCTTCCTAATATAGGATATTGAGAGTGATATTGATGGTGTATTGACAGCAATATTGTGCCAACCATTCACAGACAAAAAACTCACTTTTGAATCCCAAGAACTATGTACAAACATTTTTTTTTTCTTTTTAACAGTGTCCAAGTCTTACAAAAGCAAGAACAGCTTCACTGCATTTCCAGTTGTCTTAAATGACACTGTTACCAAAACAACAATCCAGAACTTCCTGGCAACATCCCTATATCTTAAGGATGAATTTTCTACTGACAAACACCACTCATGTTTTATTTAGGAAATGAACAAGTATAGTATTAATTGTGATATTACACAATAAAAAAAAATCTTAAAATTCCAATAAAATCTGACTACAGCTAGACTTCACAATAAGTGAGTTACCTGACTGCATTTTCACACAGGACTAAATATAGGTCAGGAGTAATTGGGGATGGTGCCCTCTGGTGTTGTGAGCAGAAGCTACAACATCAGATCTCACAGATAGAGAGGAACACTGACATCAAAGATCACAAGAAACTTTTTGAGACATAAAATCTTTCATTGACTGTGTCTCCCAAACCACAAGAGGAACTGAGAAAAGCAAAAGGACAGGGACAACCCTGTGTGATGCAATGAAAGATTAAACGTTTACATGACTTTAAAGGCCTCAAATCATAAGCAATCAAATTTTTCTTGATCTTTTGAGATAAAAGATCATTGAACATTGAAAACAATGAAATACTGCAACTTTCAAAGTCAAAACTTCATCCTTAGTCAAAAAGAGCTTTTATTAACACGAAGGGGTGTTAACATTCATTCTGAACTTCTGCGGCTTCCTGATGACAGATGAAACTTTGAAACATTAACACTTGACCACATTTACACATCAATAACGCCTACTTGATTATGAAAAACTTCATAGTGTCAGTCACAGTGAGGTAATGAGGTCTTGAATACCATTTATTTGTAACATATACAACTAACAAAACTGATGATAACAAAAATGATTAAAAATTATTACAAGTTTCTCCTGTGATTTTCGTTGTTATTTCTCCATGCTGGATGATCTTCTTTGCTTTCATTCTCATTAAAAGTGCTGCATTTTGATCCCTTCACCTCATTTCCCCTGACTTGCCATGACAGAAGACCAAACTGTCCAAAAGAACTGCTTCCTTCCTTAAGGACCACAACAAGGGAATTTTTAGATCTAGCCTACCTGACCCACTACCCAGACAACTGCATGTTTACTTTTTTATGTCGGACTCATCACTTCGACTAAAGCTAAGTTGTCTGGGGATGGCCCTCGAGGGACACTTCAGGAGTACTTGGAGTGGATACTCCTGCACTGTGAGTAATCCTTCACTGTGGGGGAGGAGGACATCAACCTCCCAGAGCTCCCAAGTCCCAGTGGGAATACAAGTGGAATTAGACTGGACTGGGTGATTGACCTGGACAACACCAAGCCAGTTCCCGCCACCCATGGTCCGTAATCCCTTAGGCTCCTCCAGGCCTCTGGCTGCACCTCAGCCCTCCACCTCTTTGGCTCCCCCGGGCTCTTCTTTCCCTCCAGGAGTTACTTGGAGTGGGTCCTCCTGCACTGTGGGGGAGGAGGATACCAATCTCCCAGAGTTCCCAAGTCCCAGTGGGAATAAAGGTGGAGTTAGACTGGACTGGGTGATAGAAGTGGAGTTAGACTAGACTGCATGATTGACCTGGACGACACTGAGCCAGTTCCCACCACCATGGTCCGTCATCCATCAGGCTCCTCTAGGATTGTTCCTCCCTCCAGCTCCGCCTTGGTCAATCATCACTCTGCCTCTGTCACTCTGCCACTGCACTTCCATGCCTCTGGCTGTACCTCAGCACTCCACCTCTTTGGCTCCACCGGGCTCTTCCTTCCCTCCGGCTCCTCCTTCATCCTCACTCATACCGACACCGCCTCAGTCTGCCGAACCCCTGGCTCCACCTTGGTCCTGTTAGCCTTCAGCTCTACATCGGCCTTCCAGACCAGCGGTGGGTCTCCACCTCTCCAGGCTACTCCTCAGTCAGTCATCCCCCTGGTTCCACTTGGCCTCACCACCAAGACTCCACCCTGTCTCCTCCCTCCATCGGCTCTGCCGTGGGCTCTACCATCACCAACTCCCCTGTGGCCTCTTCCACTGCCAGCTCCTCTGTGGTCTATGCCAACACCAGTTTCAGTTTCTGTTTTGTTTCCAGGACTTTTGGTTTGTATTTACTTCCTTGTTCCTGTGTTTAGTCCCTGCTTCCTTTGTTCCCATTTCTAGTTTGTTTCTGTGTTTACCTATAAGTAAATGAATACATCCCACATTCCTCATTGTTTCTAGTATATCTGGCCCTCATTCTGTTCAGGGGCCCGTTCTTCGTACGTTGCAAACTCAGTTAGCTGGATTTGATTGTTGACGATTTGGCATGATCTTGGATTATTTGGTTCTTCGAACCTCATCCCGGAGTTGCTGTCATAGCAACAGGTCCGTAAGCTTAAACCTGCTCGGGAGCAGGCTTATTTCATGTAAACAGGATTAGATCGCATCTTTTTAAGCAGAACTGATACTTAAAATCTGTCCGCTACCACCGCTACTTTGTTACAAGAGTATCCTACTGATCCAGGGACAATAATTTAAAATAATAATCATTTAAAGATTAATTTAAAGATAATATAATAATGTTGTGTAGTCTTTAATACTATAGACACAGCCAGTTTTACACACATACAATTAGATTTATTCATCATAAAATTATTACTTCATAATTGTATTCGAGTCTTACACACATGCTATACAGATAATGTAGAGTCGTGCATTAATTTGAGTGGTGACAGATATTATGGGAGTGGCTTGATGGAGCGCAGGAGATGCAGATAACATGATCTTGAGCCTTAAGAAACTTAACAAATCTGTTCAAATATAAAATTAAATGAATTGCTAACTACTACATTGAAATAAAAATTTAAAGCTTGTACAAAAATTAGAAATCGTGAATATAAATAATTGGGAATCATGTTAAAAATTAAAATAAAATAAAAACACATTTCATTTATCTATTATAACATTTATGTAGTTTTGTTCGCTTGGCTGTTTCCTTGTAAAAGTCCAGAAATTTGTCAAGTTTTTCGTCAGGTGTCTTTTTTAATTATATGATGCTGTCGTTGATTACGTTGCTGTCTTGCCGCCAGCCAATCGCTGCATTGCTGATCGTGGTTTCGAGTATCGATACATAACCCCTTTTAAACCAACCCACGAACGCGCAATTATCTCAGATAACTCAATCCAGCCATACTAATCATCAACAACAGGTGCGTTCGAAGAACCGAATTAGCCAGATCCTGATTAGGGCGATGATATCATCTTGGATGTGACATTTCATCTCGGATGTAATAAGCGACGTACGAAGAACGGCCCCAGTTCTTTGTCTTGTCTTGTGTGTGTTTATACTGTCATGTTTCTTCTGTGGTTTTCTTTGTTATTTCTCCATGTTAGATTATGCAAATGTAATGTTAAGCATAAAAAAGGCTGTAAAACGCTGTTTGTAACCTATTTTACATTTCATGTCAAATGTAAAACAGGAGCTATATTGTAATGTGTGACTTTAATTTATTAATCAGAACTGATTTATTTAAAGTATCTCTATGACTGGTGGTTGAAAATTAACAGGTTTTTTTCTTTAGAATATATTTGCACTGATGAATCGTGTACAATAAAACCAGGAAAAGTAAACTAGAATGATTGGCGAACTCAGCAATGAGGAGAGTGCAGGATCCCAAATGGAGATTTTTTAATGTTATAATATAAACAAAAGTACACAAAACCCGGAATTTCATGTTGACTTTAATTACCACCCACACTGAAGTAGCTCTCAAACCTGCATTCATTTTGACGGGCAAATTGCAATGATCTTTTGTGTACTGAGCACATTAAGCTTCACCAGCATTAAAGCAAATAAATATATAAATGTGTGACTCTCACAGGCAGTGCTGTGCGCTGAAGTGGTGATATATGCGAGCCATGATTGATTTTTTTGGACGCCTTGTGGGAGTGGGTTAGCTTCCAGAGGTCTCACATCAGGTGCATTAGTGTAATTGGCTTTGAGGGCGAGAGAGTTCATCTTCCTCCACCATAAAACACATTCTCCTCACTGTGATACTGACAAATACACATCCACATCATTCAATCTGGTATGTACAGACAGTTGCCAAATGTTCATCGCCAGACTCAATGTCAAACCTAAGGCAAGTATAGCTATTACTGTTATTAATATCTCTAAATTACCATATAAAACACCTCAAAACACCAGACTTATCTCTGGTGACGAATGCAGGACACCCACATCTCAAAATCCAATCCACAAACAACGGATCAATTTATTTTATTTAAATTATTACATTATTTCATTTTCAATAATCTGTCACACTTGGACACATCACAATACAGAAGAAAACATCTGTCGCTACTTCAGTTTCATTGTGACTTAAGTGATGAACAATGGTGAACAATAAAACAGGTTAAAAAAAAAAACCCAAAGACTTACATTGAAATAGCGACCAGAGCTATAGAGACCAGCAAATCACAGAGACTCAATGGTGGACTCTTTTCATGCCAAGACAGCTATAATCAAACTAAAAACCCAGAGATGCATTTCCCAAAAGTATTGTTGCAACTATGCAAGTTCCGTCATTAGCAACACAGTTCAGCAGTGCTTTCCCGAAAACAACAATCTTTGCATTGCAAAGTCGACTTGTGATTAAAAGCATAGTTTCTTGTTAGTATTACATGTGGACTTGAATAGATCATGCTCTTGAGCAAAAGCAAGCTAACATGCAGTACAATCTATATCTTTCATTCCATAATCCATACATTTTACGTCTATTTGTTTGTCGAGAGAATAAAAGTGTAATTTATGAAGATTGTGCATGTGTGAATGTGCTCTGGGGAACCCCAGAGAATGGCGCAAGAGAATCTACGATTGAATCAAACAGCTGTAAACAAAGCAAATGGAGAACAAATATAGCGAAGTAGCCATCAGACAGCATGTTCATTATTTACAGCAAAAATCCGACATTAATTCGATTTCAAATCGTTATTACTCCACCTGCATAATGGCATTCTATAATGTTGAACCAGTATTGTTCGAACAACGGATGTGCGACAAAGTAACAGTTGTGAGTAGTACATTTCTCTGATTTTAATTTTAATATTAATTTTATCCCTAGAAATGGAAAAAAAAATGCATTAGTGTTACTGGCCTTCATTCATAGTAGGCCACTTAGTAGTGTTTTATTAAACAAATATCTAAAAAATAAATATTTTTCAAATGTATAGATATAGCCTATGTATGAATATGTGTGTATACATCTTTAAACATTTGTGCTGGCAAAAATCTCATTCAACCCTTTTTCTTTATCAATTAATTCTACACCCCAGGCTTCTACATTTTTTCACTACAATCTCAAAGCAACAAAAAAAATCACAAGTTGTGTAGGTGCTCACCATTGTGACCGTATCGTGGGCAGATACAGGCTTGTTCTCCACATGGTCAATGTTTTGCAGGAAGTTGACATCTGATTGCCTCTGTGGAGTTCTCTGGAAATGGGATTCTAGAAACACTGCAGGCATCAGCTTAGCCACCCGTCCACGAGACTGCGCCTGGAGTAATTCCTTATTAAATTCTAAAGCCTTTTCCTGACTGAGAACACCCATGTGCTGGTACACGGGGCCAGTCATTCCATTAGCCATGCGCCGATGCGGAATCTGATAAACTTCATCGTCCACAGAGATGCCTCCTGAAATATAGACAAACAGAGTTTCACATCATAGTTGTTACTATATAATGACTGGAACAGTCTACTGACCAATTACAATGCAGGATGTCAATTGTCCATTTTATATAATATTGTTTTTGCATATTGAACAAAACTTCAGTTGGCTTGTTTTGTACAGTAAATATGTACATGAGAAAAAGTAAATAGCTGAATAACTTAACTTCAATAAGTCAAAATTTGAATGAAACCACACTCTTAAAAATAAAGGTGCTTCACGATGCCATAGAAGAACCTTTTTGTCTAAATGGTTCCATAAAGAACCTTTAACATCTGAAGAACCTTTCTGTTTCACAAAAGGTTCTTTGTGGCGAAATAAGGTTCTTCAGATTACAAAAAGGTAAGAAAGAGATGGTTCTTTAAAGAACCTTTGACTGAATGATTCTTTGTGGAACCAAAAATGGTTCTTCTATGGCATCGCTTAAAGAACCTTTTGAAGCACCTTTATTTTTAAGAGTGCAGACTTAGCCTCCAACCATTCTGAAGAACTCCAAACCATCTGAGTGTAAGAATGTAAATCACCGATTGATCATGCATAAAGGGAATGGATATTGATGTCCAATACAAACATAAAACTTGGACCACTTGGAGCCAAGAAAATTAGAAACCTGAGAACCCAAAGGAAATAAATGACCTTCACTCTTAAAAATAAAGGTTATTTTTTGGCATCTACGGTTTCATGAAGAACCTTTAACATCCATGGAAACCTTCTAATACACAAAATGTTCTAAAAAATGTTTTATAATGGGTTATTATAATGTTCTTCATATTAAGGTGGGGGGAGGGGGGGGCATTTTAAGAACTGTTCACTGAAAGGTTCTTTAGGGGAACCCAAAATAGTCCTTCTATGGCATTGTTGTGAAAACCCTGTTTTAGAACCTTTATTTTTAAGAGTGTTGATGGACCCAAAGATGACAATAAATGCGGCTTATGGGATAGTTAACTCCAAAATGTAAAGTCTGTCATGATTTACTCATCAGCATGCCCTTCCAAACCAGCTTGCCCTTCTTTTTTTAATGCATATCCTGTCCACAGAGAATGGGTCTGTCAAGCTCAAAAATGACAAAAAAGCACCAGCGACGAAGATTAGAAGTAAATAACAACTTAAATTGTGGCCTGTTCCTCACACAAAGCTATCATATGACTTCAGAACACTTGAAATATAGCGCACAAGTACTATTATAATTTTATAATTATAATATAATTTATAATATATTTCTCTTTTTGCATTCCATGGGAGAAAGAAAGATGATGAACATCTATTTTTGTCAGTCTGGAAGAGACAAGGTCAAGAAGCAGGAGATGTAAATAGATAGATGTAAAACTATCTATCCATCTATCTATCTATGATGTAAATGGATGAACATTTTGATAAAAGACAGCAAAGTCAACACACTGTAAAAAAAAAAAAAATTTCCCATTGATGATTAGAGTATGTTATACAAATTTTCACTTCACATTTTCACATTTAATTCATTGTGTTCCTTGCCGTTTCTTTGTAATTGTGAAATTTACTAGCAATTTCTGTTTGAAAATTGTTTCTACAACAATTTTTAGTGCACTCAAGTCAGTCTAAATAAATAATTACTGCAAATGATCAAATATGGTTATGTTGATTAAGTGCTTGATAAGTGAAGATGTGTTTAAGCCTGTTATAAGAAGCATAACCGTAATTATGGAGTGTAACCACATGCAATATCAACTACAGTAATGCTGTATGAGCATACACAGCCACAAGACAACCTAATAATGAACATGCTGTAAAAATGAATATGTCTCTGTAGCCTACCTGATCTAAGCTTCAGAAAGGACTGTATATGGGTGCATTATTATTCATTATAGCGCTGGCAAGAAATGTTGAATAAACAAACATTTCCCTGTCGAATAAAGGTCCGTATATTTCACTTTGTTCTATGATCTTCATTGTTTATTTTAATTATATTACACTGATTTTATTTACCTCTTCAAATGAACCCTTATTAAACTCACATTATGTATTTGCCAAATAAACGCCCAGTTCACTCATTACAATAGCAAATAAGGAAATTATTATAGCAGGAATTAAAACAAACACACGATATCGATATTGTTTTTAGCCTCACCTGTGACGTGCAATCCAATCAATAAAGAAATAACGACTAATGCCGTGTTCACGAACATGATTCTTCTTCTTGTATTACAAATACATTATGGCTTTATCAGTCGAGGCTACAGTGTCTCTATGGTTAAGACACTGAAACGATGACTGTTTAACACAATAATTCTGCATCTGCTGAGGATCACACACCCCGATGTGTCTCTCTAGCGCTGAGAGGATTCATTTGGAGAATCGATTCACTTGGTTGATTCATTTCAAATAACCAATTCAGACGCCGTCGCCGATCCATATCTGTCATGTCCGGTCCATACTAGAACATAAATAGTGCATCTTTACACATACAGAGCTCGCGGAACAAGGCAGCTTTTTCTGAGTTAATCCCACTGTTAATCTCAGCTGTGTTCTATATTTAGTAAATATAGTATTTAGTAAATACTAGTTTGTTTCGTATTCAAACATCCACGCACCTAACAAACGAAGTTTATTTAGTCCAGTGATTCACACTGGACGCTCTGCGATCCTGTTCGAATGAATCTTAAGAACCGGATCGGATAAACGATTTGTTCGTGAATCACTAGTTCTCAGAAGAGAAAATGAGCAGGTGGAGAAAAAACATAAGCTGAAAAATTAATAAACTTGATTTGCCAATATGAGCACACTTATAGGTAGCATGGAGATATTAAAAATATTATAGAATGACCAAATTAAATTCCCTCAATGAATGAATAAATAGATCTGCACATCTTAAATCGTGTATTATTAGGCTATTGGTTGTAGTACTTTTACTTTACTTTTACTTCTAGTCATTTAGCAGACGCTTTTATCCAAAGCGACTTACAAATAAGAAAAAGTAATTAAAACTAAAAGCTAAAACTCTATAAATACTATA
>NW_015541115.1:60335-63662 GCF_001515605.1 Sinocyclocheilus anshuiensis | reverse complement strand
TAAAAAACTGAAACAGAAGTGAAACAAGTAGTAGGAAAGAGGAGAAATAAAAAGCGATACTTATGTAGTAGTGGTATATACTATTTCCTGCACTAGATTATAAACAATTCCATACTTTAATTAAAAAAATTTTCAGCCACAGTTCAGGTTATCCAGGCTGTTTGAACTTAATAGGCCTATACTTTACTTAGTATGCAATAACTTATTGGATTTGATCATCGCAAGCACCAAGAAGAGCAGGCAACTTGTAGGCAAGGTTTTGTCAAGCCATTGTTCAGAATCTGATGACAAGCTGATAATATTGTTTATTGCCTATGTCGTCCCATATCTCTGTCTCATAATGCTGCAATATAATGGCAACATAATTTCCATTCTTAATCACAGAGGATGAGTTTATTCATTGTGGAGGGTGGATGCTGTTTGCTTAGTTATGCCAAAAGACTTGATTCTATCAGATCTCTAATCCCAAGGCACCAAAAAAACGTAAAAGCTTTGTAGATATTAAAGCGGTCTTGCTAGAAATGTGGCCCTTTGATTGTCAGCATCACTTGGCTCTTTGTGTGAAACCTTTTAGAGATCAGATTTGATCAAGGATAGACCAATAGAGCGCTCCTCCTCTATAAAAAATGTGTTGGGCTTTAATAGAGCATGAATCAGACAAATTAGATAGATAGATGATAGATAGATAGATAGATAGATAGATAGATAGATAGATAGATAGATAGATAGAAATTTGATTTTTAGTTATTTTAGTACAAACTAAATGAAAATGAGAAATACTGCCTTGGCAACTAGCTGAAAAAATAAGTTTACATTTTCATTTACATTTAGTCATTTAGCAGACGCTTTTATCCTAAGCGACTTACAAATGAGGACAATAAAAGCAGTCAAAACTAACAAAAGAGCAACAATATATGCAATATAGTGCAAATGACAAGTCTCGGTTAGCCTAACACAGTACACGTAGCAAGGTGTATATATATATTATACACACACACACACACACACACACACAAACAAAGAAAAACAAGTAGATAGAATAGAAAAAATAGAAAGCTAGTGTTTGTTTTTTGTTGTTTTTTAAAATAAAGAATAAAAAATAAAAAAAGATAAATATAGATAAAGTAGAATTAAAATAGAATAGAAAGTGTTAGAGTTAGAGGGTCAAATAAAGGTGGAACAGATGTGTTTTTAGTCGTTTCTTGAAGATGGTTAAGGACTCAGCTGCTCGGATTGATTTGGGCAGGTCATTCCACCAGGAGGGAACAGTTGACATTTTTTTTTAATTTTTTTTTTACATTTTATTATATTTTAGTTGTTAATGTTTTTTTCAACGTTTTCCAGTTTTGGTGTTAACAATAACAATCCTGTTTCAGTTTCCCTATATGAATCTCCTCAAGCACGCCTCACCGCCATCTTCAAAACCTCATAAATAGCTTGTCATCATAAACATCAGCGGCATCACAAATCCTCCATTTTTGACTCATGCACTCTTGAGAGGATATATGTTATTTGTTCTGTTCTTAAACAATTCAGATCTGCCAAGTCAGTCTCGCTGCTGTGTCGTCTTGTGGCAAACATGCAGCTCTCTGCTGTTGCTATGGTAATCTGATGTCTGACATTCACCATGCAGCAACAAGCAGCCCTGCCAAAATGCATCGCCCAAAACAGACCTGATGTATTTTATGTGATTAGTCGGAGGGTAACAGCACTCTTGCAGCTGAATCCATCTTGGATCTGCAATGGTTTGAAAGCCTTCTGACTGCTCTTCATTTCTGGACAGTGATCTTAACAAGCAGCTTATACAGTATGTATAGATATTTTACAAATTCAACATCAATTTTTTTTTATTAGATTTAAAAAGTAACAGACAAAAGACTTAAAAGTCCTATTTTAGTAGATTAGCCTATTAAAATGAATTAATATGTTAAAATAATTTAAAATAAAAAAAAATTATATGTTACTAGGTTAGTCTACTATATTATTATTTTAATCAGTTGTTATATTCCCATAACTCTTTCATTTTGATTAATATATATTTTAAACTAAGCAATAAAGCACACACTGACTGAATGCATGTTAGTTTACTAAGAGTTGATGTTTGACAGTCGATCAACAAGAATATAAGCCGTTTATAAGCATTTCTCCTGTTTAATTTTTTTAACATATTTATTTTCTCACATGGAATATGTCAGTTTAGCACTGGCGAATTATATGGTATCTGCTGCTTTTAAAAGTCATATGACATTCTAGCAACTACTGTCACTTCTGAAAATACTAAAATAATCAGTTGATAGAATGGAAATAAATCAAATAACAAAGCAAAAAAAAAACCCTGTAAATTATTTTAAAGCCTTAAATCTATTCTTTGAATAATTTGCAATTATTTGTACTTGTTTACAGATGTGAGATTCTTTTTTTAATTGCTTTTCTTATTTAATTTTTATTTATTTATTTTAAGTATTTGTTTTCATTCAGTTTAAATGTTATGGCCCTTATATGTTCTTTGTTCTAAAAATTGCAATAAAAAAAAAAAAAGAAAAAAAAGAATGGAAATAAATAATAGAAATGGGAGGGGCTTAATGGCCCGGATGTTATCCCTGATTGGTCGGAGATGTTGTTTTTAAATAAATAGTAATCTAAATAATTATCTTTACATTTTTAATTTAAATGTCCATTTAAGTTCATAATTGCTATTATTCAGTTGCAAATCTCTTGTCCAGATCACGGTTATCACGTGGCTTCTGTTCATTTTTTTTCTGCACCGATCAGGATGGACCAATCACAGTCGGCTTTGATCACCTGTTAAAGCATTTTTACTGAGAATGTTGAAGCGGATTTACGTGTATATTTAGATCAGTTAATGCTTTTTAAACAACATATTTAATATGGTTGTAAATTTTAGCACACAAATGTCTGCAGGAAAAAAATAAAATGTCCTGATGATTGCAGCTCAATGGATGAATGATGTGCTTGGGCCACCGCGCGCCATGTGGTGTGTGTGATCTCGGTGTGTGTGTGTGTGTGTGTAATAGGAAACAGCTAATCTGGCCGTGTCGATCACCTGACCCCCAATCCGTAACGTCACAGAGCGGAACGCCATTAGATTGATGGCAGAGCTTCAGCAGGAGTGAAGCAGTGTTTAATAGAGGAATCAGCGCGAAGACTTCACGCGAGGCGCGGATCGGTGGCTCTTTGTGTGTGTTGCTGTCATCTGTGGATTTCTATGGCTGCTGTGATCGGCTAGCTGCTCGAGTCAGGCTTTGTTTTTGTGTCAGGCAAAGAGTTTGGGCATGGCGGCGGCTGGGGGGGAGACGTACTCGTTCA
>NW_015541115.1:50304-60304 GCF_001515605.1 Sinocyclocheilus anshuiensis | reverse complement strand
GTCAGGCAAAGAGTGTGGGCATGGCGGCGGCTGGAGGGAAGACGTACTCGTTCAAGGTGGTGCTGCTGGGGGAGGGCTGCGTCGGCAAAACATCGCTGGTGTTGCGATACTGCGAGAACAAATTCAACGACAAACACATCACCACTCTTCAGGTGAGAGAGTCAAAGCTACAGTGAATCCGATTCGATCTGTCCATTACGTGTGTGACTCCGTCTTCACTCGTTTATTTGTGGTTTCATGCGTAATAGAAATAAACACATTTTAAACGTTTTGTCGATTTATTAGCTTGTTAAGTTGTTTTGCTCTCAAGTTTGTAATTCTGTTTCGTTTTCATTATAGCACTAGATTATGGGCCTATATAGTGATAGATCATATAGCACTACAGTAGTACAATTATACAGTAACTACAATATATAATTAACTTGCTGTATACTGTAATTATTGACTGTATATAGTAATGTATGTAATAAACTATATAAAAATACATACGATTTTTTAACATGAAATATCAACCAGTGGCCTGCAGTGTGACATGCTAAATGCTATTCTTTCATTTTGAATGCACACAGTTTGACTTAATAACACAATTTGACAAATTTTTGCATGATTATTATGCTTGCAGTTTTCATGTTACCACATGGAATTGTTGTACTTTTTGTACTACAAATCTTTGTAAACATTCACATACATGTAACCCCAAGTCTTGATGTGGGCGCTAACTTAACGTCCAAGTTATTCATCAACAATTTGCGTATGTTCGGTTTGGGGAAGCTTTCTGTCCTTTCTACTTCGTAGTTTTTCTATTTTTCATAAGAACCAAAACATTTAATTTATTTGTGATTTATGCACACACAAAATATTGTCACTAATATTTGTTTATGGTGGATGAGAAGTGACAGAATGAAGATCAGAAAATGTCATTAACTTCTGGATTTTACATAATTACCAAATATACCCAAAGTTATTTGACTGCTAGTTAACTTTAGTTAGTTATTGCATCATTAACAACAACACGCATAATATATATATACATGTATACTAAAAAAAAATAGTCCATGTCACACATTGTTCAAAACTCCCTTGAATGATGCTATGATGAGATCTTTATTACAGAACATGTGATAAATGTTTTCTCATACAGTACACCACCGTTCAGAAGTTTGGGGTCACTCAGCAATACTTTATATGAGGATAAATACAGTGAATACAGTAATTATGTAATGTATCATATAAAAACATGAACAAATATGATAACTTTTCTATATTAATATATTTTGAAATGGAATTTGTTCCTGTGATAGCAAAGCAAAATTTTCAGAAGCCATTACTTTAGTGTTTAGTGTCACATGATCCTTCAGAAATCATTCTAATATGCTAAATTTATGCTCAAGAAACATTACATATGGAAAACAATTGCCTTGATAACCGGTAACGTGGGTGTTATCTGTTATTGAGGCAAAGGGTGTGCATATATTATTTTATGAAACATTAAATATATATTTACAGGCTTAGTTTACTCCCATTTTTTTATGTTTATTCACCCTCATATTGTTCCAAACCTAGATGGCTTTTTTTTTTCAATGGTAACTAAACATGTTTGGTTACAAACATTCTTCAAAATATCTTTCTTTGTGTTCTGCAGAAGAAAGAAAATTATACAGATTTAGAACAACATGAGGGTGAGTGAATTCTGGCAGAACTTTCATTTTGGGTGAACTATCCCTTTAAATAATCAGTATGACAGCTGTTATGAAGAGCTATGTATTTTTTTTTTGTTTTGAAATGTCTATAGTATAAACCCAACATTAAATACAATGAAAGTCCATCAACGTTTTCATCAGTGTGGTTACTGTGGAATGAGGATGGACTTGTAATAGTTCATCCATGTTACTGTGTAACAGATTATAAAACCGGCGGCTGTGACCTTGACGTAACACTCTGAAACCTGTTACATGTTATCAGTAAAATTTTCCAAGGCATGTAACATGTAATGCGTGGCAAAATGTCCAAAAGAAATAGGTACATTATGTTGTTTGTAAGTAACTTTATATTACACATGCTTATAAATGTTTTTGAACATTACAGTAGGGTGTCTGAGCTGCTATGTTTAAATGACTTTAGATTATTATAGCAGTAAGTGGCACATCAAATGAGATTTCCGAAGTTGGAAATGTGACTCTTGAGAATTAATAGCAATTTATGCCTTTGTTTGCAGGCATCATTCCTCACGAAGAAGCTCAACATCACAGGAAAGAGAGTAAATCTGGCTATATGGGTGAGTCACACATATTGCACAATATGAATGTAGCACTTGTGTAGAGGTTTATCTTGAATAAAAGATTAAGCAAAGTGTCAGGGTTTGTTTTGGGTTGTGTTGGTGTTCATGTCTTTTGCTTTGTATTCATGATCTTAGTTTAATTTCCTGTTCGGTCATGTGATTCCCTTGTCTGTGTGTTATGTTCTGATTTGTTCTTTGGTTCATGTGTCATGTTCTGATTGGTTGTCTTAGTCATGTGCTTTGTTCCCATTGGTTTGTTCTTGTCATGTGACCCTCTTGTTTGCTATAAGTAGCCATCATGTTGCCATTGTCTCTTGTCGTGTATTGATGTTGTAACCCGCTGTTGGTGAGTCTAGTCTGTTCATGCCTTGTCAAGTCTGTTCTAGTCAAGTCTGTTCATGCCTCGTCAAGTCTGTTCTAGTCAAGTCTGTTCATGCCTCGTCAAGTCTGTTCTAGTCAAGTCTGTTCATGCCTCGTCAAGTCTGTTCTAGTCAAGTCTGTTCATGTCAAGTCAAGTCTCGGATGATGTTTGGATCACACTGTAAATAAACTGCACTTGGGTTCTCACTTACGCTCGCCTTCAGTGGATTGATTGTTACACAAAGTTTGTGTTTTGGATAGATGTTGAAATCTGGTGCTGTTCACATTCTATTTCTCTTATTTAATGAGAAAGTAAGATTGGATGTTTTTCCAAGATATTATTTTAAGTGGATTGTTAAAGGTGAACGTTACCAGAAAATGGAGCCCGGTGATTGGAGGGCATGTTGGCTGTATATGAAAGATGTTTCAGACGCGAAGCAAATTACATTTTATTTTGCTGAACTATATAATATGTTTTGATAAAAGATTAATAAGATAAATTATTTTCTTTTCATATTTTGAATTGTTTTTAGCTTTTTTTTTTTGTTTTCTTTTAAATGTTTAGTTTTGAAATGTTGTTGTATGCATTTGTCATTTTTATTTAATTTATTTTATTTTCTTAAATATGAGTTTTAGCTTTTAGTTTTAATTACTTTTTCTTATTTGTAAGTCGCTTTGGATAAAAGCGTCTGCTAAATGACTAAAAGTAAAAAGTAAAGTAAAGTAAATGATTCACACTCAAACCTGGAACATGTTTTAAAAAAGTAAATGGGGACAGTTTTGCTTTCACATTGACTAATTTATTGACTTCAGAGTCAAGAGAGTCAAACACAATAATGCTCAAAGTGTCAGATTTGTGCTTTACTTCCAAGAACGGGTGGGCGGATAGATCCTAATATCGATAGTATAGTTATCAACGTTGGTATTGGTATCGGATCGATACTTTAGGTTAAGTTTCTTTCCTCTACGCTTAGTACATTGCTCCCACTTCATCAAAGAGTAGACATGTCTGTGTGTGTATATACGCTGCTCCTTTCACAACTCGTATGCACATATTGCTCCTCCTGCTCTGCTGTATTTTGTTGTCATGCCATCACATGACTCGGTGGCGCCAAACACATGTAGACACTTTTGGCTGCAGTAAATGAGAGATGGAATGGCAGATGGAATCGCTACATTGGCAACAGCACTTATACAAATACATGAAAAAAAACATGAAAAAGAGAACTACGAGCTGCAAAAGAAACGAAGAGGGGAGGAGGGAAATCCTTCACATACACCGTATATATTTTTTATAAACTGTATACCGAATTTGGCCTTTTTTATAATCACTGTCTTCGTCCATTAAGCCACATTAAGCATTTTCTTTATAATGCTTTTCTATGGGAGGAAAACGCTTAACTTGCAATTTAGCACGTTGCATTCATATGGGCTCATCTGCTTGCAATAGTTTGCATCATCAGTAAGGTGTATACATTGGTGTATCAGGTAAGGTGTTGTATGCATTAAGCCACGTTAAGCGTTTTCTTTATAACTGTTTTCTATGCGAGGAAAATGCTTAATGTGAAACTTTGCGCGAATGCCTTTATGGGCCTAAATGCCTTATGGGTAGGGTTGTGACGGTGAAGAAATTTTCCCACCGGTTAATCGACTTGACAACACCGATTTCACTTTCGAATTTGCGGCAGTTCGGCGTCAATTGCTTGAATGCAACAACAAAATACAACGTCAAACTCACTTTATATATAAAACATACAACTTTTATTAACAAAACGAATAAAAATACACCATACAAAGGGCAGGCTATGCCTAATATAAAATAACAAATAACTTGCATAAAGTTTAAATAGGTACAAAACTGAAAATAAGTAAACGTATAATATATAACTAAAAAAAATAAGACATAGAAAGTTTATTAGCAAAACGAATAAGAAAGCTTGGAGGCACGGCATACACCTTGATGTCAAATAAAATAAATAAATTGCACAAAATTTAAATAAAGTAAAAATCAGCAAACACTGTGGAACCAATTAAATAAGAAACAAATGTTTAAAAAAACTTCCAAAATCACCTTAGATAAACGGCAAAAGTCAACAGGCTTTTCAAAATCCAAAATATTGCCAAACAGGTGCTTTTGCATCTCGTTCCGAAACTAAACCATCCGCGATCGTCTTGTCTGTCTCACCTCTCTCTTCTTGTCAGTCAGCTCAACTCACTCTCCTCACTGGATAAATCTGATCTGATCTGTGTGATGCGACTGTCGTTCGGCACGCTGCATTGAGCAGCCACGTTCAGTTTTTAATTGTAATGTCTGTTCTTTTACTGAACTAAATGATTCTTATTACTATAAAAAAATCGAAACGACGGTGGGGGTCGGTGCCGTGGTGGGCAAGTGACGTAACCGGTGTTGCGGCTTAACAACGGTATCACCATCAGCACCGTCTATCGCGGCAAGCCTACTTATGGGCCTAAATGCCTTTATTACACCTCGAATTTTTTATTTTTCTAATATTTTTTTCTGAAGAAAGATAAACATGTATAGTGAGGAGAGCAAAAATATTAATTGTCACAGATGTACATTTACTGTGTCTGTGCCGCAACAGGACGCGATAAAGCGACCGTTGAAAATCATTTTGAACTTTGTGTCAGCACGTCATAAATAGAACGAGGCATCAGTTTACTGCATCCAGTGTAGACAACATCACTGATTATAATGGGTTCTGTTCAGTGTTCATTTAGTCAACGAAGACGATGATGAAAAATATTCGTTAACAAACATTTTTTCTGTGACTAAGACGAGACATTGACGAGCTTAAACTAATATCTGATGATAAAAACTACGACAAAATTTATGTCGCATCTTCATTAACAAGACAAGACGGGACTATAATGTTATTTGAGGACTACCGGACATTCAAAATACATCCTAAAGGCTACTGTCTTGTCCTTCAAAATGTGCATCCCTGTCAATGGATTGCAATCGGATAAGGGGCATATCTAGTCTCAGTATGGCAACCGCAGTGGATGGATAGGCTACCAAAATGCGAACTAGCAATCTGAAACAATGGCTTCAGCACCCGAAGGGGTAGGGATAAGGTGACCAGATGTCCTGTTTTCCCCGGGAGTCACAATTCGTTGTCGATTAACTTAAAAGTTAGTGAAGGGGGGATAGGCAGAATCGTGCTGTGCTCTCTTTGAAGTGCTCTCTCTCGCACACGCTCCACTTTTTCAGTTCTTATATACAGCGCGTGATCAGTTCTCAGTGCTCAAACACACACACAGCAGTCCAAATGTCTATCGTGTATGTAGAGTATCTCACGTAAATACAGTCGGTTATGGATTAAGTGAACGTAAACAGGTGGGTGAAACGTGTGTCAGTGTTACATGCATACCTTCAGTCTTAAAGGGACAGCATTCCTAATTAAGTACCTATCCGTGTCATCAATGTTAACCAACAAAAGATGTTAAATATTTTAAGTAAACCTACTGTATCTGAAAAATGGGTTTAATTTGTATCTCTTTCGTATTTGTCTTATTGTCTTATTCTGCTTCTTTTTCAAAAATTATAAATTATATATATTATATATGAACAACTAAAATTTGTATAAGTTGCTCCCTGTTTCATTACTAAAGGGATAGTTCACCCAAAAATGAAAATTGTCATAATTTATTCAAGTTTTTCCAAATTCAATCCTTGATTCAAATTTCTCATAAGCTTAATTGATTTAGTCTAAAGAGAGAAGAATTAATGACTATTTTTGTTTGAAGACTACATATAAAATAGCTACCAAAATAAATGTTGGTAACTGCAGTTATGACTAAAAGTTATGACTAAAAGTAATGACTAAAAGTTGACAAAAATGCAAAAACGTTTTGTCGACTAAAACTATGAAAGACTCAAATGACTAAAATGTGACTAAGACTATTAAGCATTTTCGTCTCAAGATAAAGACTAAGACTAAATCAAAAATGCCTGTCAAAATTAACACTGGTTCTATTCTACACCGTACGCGAGCGGTGCGGCGCAACAAGATACAATAGAATTCCGTGCCGCGCGACAAAATACAATAGAATTCCGTGCCGCGCGATGTGATGTGACTGATGGACAAACTAAGTATTTACACCATTCAGAAGCATTTAATCTGCGTTATATGTTCTGTAAAAAAAAAAGTTCATATCGGCGACATATTCGCCGATACCGATATCGATATCGGCGACAGGCTCATATCGGCTAAACGATATATCGGACGGGCTCTAATTCCAGTCCCTGTATTTCTGAGTATGTTTCAGCAGTAAGCTTTGCTCATGCCAGATCCTACCTACAATCAATTCTTTTTAATAAATGTTAAATCTATTTCAAGAGTTGTCTTAAATTATATAAATAAGTGCTGCTAGTTTTCAGTTGAGGGGATAAAGAGTATTTTCTCAGTCAAAGTTTCTATTATCTGATCTGTTAGAGTTACAGTTTTGGTATTTAATGTGTTTACGTTTATCACAGGACACTGCTGGTCAGGAGCGTTTTCATGCCCTTGGACCCATCTACTACAGAGATTCCAACGGCGCAATATTGGTTTACGACGTCACAGATGAGGACTCGTTTCAGAAGGTGAATGTTTTCTCACTTACGTCTACTTTAAAACATCAAAATCAAATAATAAATATATGAGAACCAACAATAAATGTATTAAATCAGTTGGCAAGTTCTCTGTTGTGCTCCAAGACACAATATTATCCCCTGTATTGCAGCTTGTAGATAAATGCGGTAAATATGATTTGTTCTTGCTGTAAACTAACAGACTAACTTTTGCCTTCTTGACAGGTGAAGAATTGGGTAAAAGAATTAAGGAAAATGTTGGGGAATGAGATCTGTTTATGTATAGTAGGTGAGTAACGTTCATCATTTATTAACATGCTTCATGTTTTGTGTCTTAACACATGTTTGTTATTTATTTATTTATTTGGTCTTGCAGTTTGAAGTTGAATTCTACAAATGTCTTTTTCATTTTCCCCACTGGTTTTGGTGGCAAATCTGCCGAATAGATATAAACATGTTACAGGGTTCCCCAGGTTATAGAAAATATGAGAGAATTTATTTAAAAATCGTAAAAGCCTGGGAAACTCATATAAATTGATTTAAAATCGTGGGAATATCACATTTTTCCAGATTTGCGCATCTTTAAAATATTTCATCGGTTATAACTTGCTTGCGCAACCTCAGAAAGGATTTACTTGAAATCTTTAAAGGACTGGAAAAAACCATGGCTTAAGCTGAATAATGACACTATTGTCTTATTAGAGCTGCTATACAGCAGAGTTTGGATTTGTCTTATATTTGATTAGGTTTGCGTCAATGATTCTGTTTTGTTTTTGTAAACTATGTAAATAAAGCTAACTTGGACTTATATCCATTTAGCCATTTTGGTCTAATATTTTTGGTTATCTGCTGTGAACATTTACTATAAGATGTTTTTTTTAGGCAATAAAATTGACATGGAAAAAGAGCGGCATGTTTCAGTGGAGGAAGCAGAGGGGTATGTACTTCAATCATGTTTGCGTTTTTACAGGGTTTTTTTAAATATGCATTGTGGATAACAGACCATATGAAGGAAACCTTGTCTTTCTGTTTAATGTGGTAATGTGGTTTTGTTCATGCAAATTAACACTATTAAAATTTTGCTATAGCTGTATCTGGTTTTATTTTTTCTTAAAATCTAAATTTGCTTGACTATCGGCAGAAAATTCTTGGAGTCGAGATGCCGTTTTCCTCTCCATAGACCTGTAGATAATCATGTATCGGCAGCAGCAATAATTGGAGATCAGTGTCATGGCATGCAAATCCCAGTTCTGTTTTTACAGCTGAAGTTCGTGCTTTACTGCTGGCCTTGGAAAATATAGAAAATGGACAAGAACGTAATTCTTAATCTTCACCTGCATTCAGGCACTTGAATCTGACCATCCCATAATCATAAGTGTCTTAGCTAAATAGATATTTTATGCAAGAAAACTTAAGTATCTTTTTCTGCTGGGTTCCAGGTCATATTGGCCTATCTGGTAATTAGAAAGCAGACATTGCTGCAAAGGAGGCTCTTAACTTAAATACATTTAGAGTGTCAAATTCTACCCTCTGATCTTAGACCATTTATAAACTCTTATATTAATAACATGTGGCAGATGGAATGGGATGAATGCCATGGAAATAAGTTGCATGGAATAAAACCTAGCATAAGAAGAATGGTTTTTTTATTCATTTCAAATCTAGGTATGATCAAGTTCCTTTTTACTAGGTGCCATTTAGGGCATACAAGACTCACACATAGTTATTTATTAAAAGGTGAACCACCACCATTATGCCTTCCTTGTCACACTACAGTGACTGTTAAACATTTTTTTATTGGACTGTATTGTTTTAACGTAAATAGACAACGATTTTATCCAGAGATGTGTTTAACTGATGTATTTAAAAAAGCATCACCTGAATGTAGTTTAGATTTTTTTGTGTGTTGTTATTTTAATCTTAAATGTGTTATATAGCTTCTTGTTAATTGTATGACTTTTGTTATTTATTCTGTTTTCGCCATGAAGATCTTTGCTGATGACATGGCATTAAATAAATAAATTTGGCTCCATTTATCAGCTATCAGCAGTATTGTTTCAGTAATCCGATTTGGTTCATAAAAGGCTGTATTGGTCAAAGTGACCTGAGACATAGATATCATATACAGTAAAATGTCTATGTGACTACAATGTATTTGTTTTGTTTTTTTAATATATTATAAATGTAAACATACAGTTTTGTATATCCATAATCTATAATGACTTTCAAACTAAACATGGTATATTATACCTTTTGGCTGTGGGTGTATGACGATCACATGCACTTAAAGACTGGTCACATGATTAAAACAATCACAAGATCGGTCCACACAAGTGGGTATAAAAAGTCTGCACACCCCTGTTAAAGTTGTTTTTGTTTTGTTTGAGATGTAAAAATGCAGAAAGTCAGATCTTTTTTTTAGCCTTTAATGTAATATTGAAACCAACAAAATGAATGTAAAAAAAAAAAAGAAATGTAACGCCTAAATGTACTTGGTTGCATAAGTGTGCACACCCATTTATAATGGAGGCATGGTACTCTGTTTGGAATAAGCCAATCACATTCAAACTCTCACTGAAAAGTAACGGTGTAAAAATGATCTATGCACACCATTTTTAAATTCATGTGCACTCATTATCTTTAAAGGGGTCATATGATGTGATTAAAATTTTTCCTTTCTCTTTGAAGTGTTACAAGCTCTTGGTGCATAAAGAAGATCTGTAAAGTTGCAAAGTCTAAAGTCTCAAATCCAAAGAGATATTCTTTAT
>NW_015541115.1:32486-50094 GCF_001515605.1 Sinocyclocheilus anshuiensis | reverse complement strand
CTACCTAAAACGGCTCGTTCTAACACGCCCCCACATATCTACATCACTATGTGGGAAGATTTGCATAACGCCGCTCAAATGTTCATGCAAAGAAAGGAGGTGTAACTTTTATTCTCACTGTAGTATTGTTGTTGCCACCGCCGTCATGTCGTGAAGGCGCTGTGTGTTTTGTTGTGAAAGCGAAACTACTTTGTTTGGCCTTCCAAAAGAGGACGATATCTGCTTCGTCATGCCTAGAGCTGATCCGTGCTGGTCGCTGAGGGAATACATCAACTTAGCGCTGTGGATCGCCGGATCGGCTTTCACCGTGGACGAAGAGGAGTCCAGCCCGGGGTCGTCACATGTGGTTGCCGCAAGCCCGCCGGCCGCTCCTTCGTCGAATCCACTGGCCTCCGCTCACTCTAGCCCCCGGCCGCTGCTCACTCTAGGCCGCTGGCCTCCGCTCACTCAAGTAATACACAAAATAATGTTCTTTTTAGCAACATCATATGACCCCTTTAATCAAAATAACTTGCTTGCAACAATCTAATTTTCCTATATCTGGGTTATGGGGTAGGGTGGCCAGATAGAAGCCATTGCTGGCAAAAAAATCCCACCTAAATTTTGCCAAAACCATGTGGCAAAATGTTTTATGGTCTGATGAAACCAAATTAAACTTTTGGGCCATAATATTACCTGAATTTCATCTTTCAGCTTGATAGTAACCTCAAACACGAATGGCATCAGAAGAAAAAAAAAACAGTTTGCTGAGTAAGAACCCAGACCTAAATCTATTTGAAAAAACTTGAATGACTTGAACAGCCAGTACACAAGAGATCCCCCTGCAATGTGATCAATGTAGAGCTCTTTTGCAAGGAAGAGTGGGAAAAAATGACAAATCCAGATGCGCTGTGTTGATGGACTTTTATTCAAAAGAAATAATTAAAAGCAAAAAGTGTTTCAACCAAGTATTTAGTTGAAGGGTGTGCACATTTGTGCAACCAGGTTATTTTAAGTAATTCTTTGTTTTTCCTTAAGTTTCCATATGTTTGTTACTTGATTTTAATACTGCATTAAAGGTGGAAGAAGTTCTGACATAATTTATCTTGGATTCATTTTTTACAGCTCAAAAACCTTTCATTTTAACAGGTGGGCGGACTTTTTATAGCCACTAAATGTGGAAGGAATAGAGCAGTAAATGGTGATCTTTTCTGTCTTGCATTTGAAAATGTATTTCATTAAGTGCCACAATCTTTACCTAGAAATGTTTGAATATCTTTTCTCAAACTGCTTTTATCCAGGCCCTTCAAGACAAACCTTCATTACAAAAATTATTTTTTAAATCAGCATTCTTGTCTTGTTTTCCATTAAAAAGGTCTAAACCTCTCTAAAACAACAAACATTTAATTGAAGCAAAATTAAAAATTTAGAAAAAAAATTGACACCAATCTTTTAGCTATCAGGGAGATTTTATTCATGATATTAGAAAAAATGCTCTCAGCACCTTAGTGCTTTTTGGGAAATTTCTATCATTTATACATTTTCTATCAATTATTATTATTTATTTTTTTTGTCTTTTTTTCAGATATGCAGAGTCAGTGGGTGCAAAACACTATCACACATCAGCCAAATTAAACAAAGGCATTGAGGAGCTGTTTCTGGACCTGTGTAAACGTACGTTATTTTTAGAAGCTGTGTATCATGTCAGTCTATCTGCTTTCCATAACACAACAGGCTTCACGATTAATTGAAACTGCTTCAGAGTGTAACGTGGCACTGTGTTCTTTCACACATAAGCAGCTCATTATTCAGTGTTTTCAGTGGCTCAGGTCACAGTAAATGCCGCTCTACCAAAACCCCATTTTAGCATCTGACTTTTGCCTTGCTTATAGCGTTCATTTGGAAACGCAACATATGCCAACTTTCTTCCCAAGTTTTTAATGAGAAGTGTTTATAAATCAGCTTTTGTTTGCGCAAATCCAAGCTCATTGGTTTAATGTTTGAAAATGAAGAAAATAAACCATAAATATTAGTATTGTAATTTTACAGTTATACTGTAAAATATGATTTTTTTAAATACTATTTACAGTGAAATACAATAATAATATTTATATGATAATATTTCTTCTTTTTAAAAATATTTTTATTTAATGATAATATTAATAATAATAATAAATTATTATTTTTTAAATTCGTTTTTTTGTTTTTTCCAAAATCACTCTGCCTGTCTGGTCATTCTGTCTTGATCTCTGTAGACTTTTGAAACTATTTGTCAGGATTTAATTTCATAAAATTTCACAGCAATGGTATCGTAAATTTAGCTTTAAAAAAAAAAAGGGGGGGGGGGGGGGAGCTTTTTTTTTATCAAAAAGAAAAAGTTTATCCAAAAAAAAATGTAGACTTCTCCCTTTATGCTGATTTTGTTTTTCTAAAAAAAATTGTCTTTCCCAAAAAGGTTATTGGCTCTTTTAATTGAAAGGTGTGGTTTCCCTAAAGGGACAAGAGTCCTATGTTTGACAGAACCAAGGAGGTTTTTAACTCTGTCATACACACATTCATGCGTCATGTAGCGCTACATCAAAAAGTTTATTACATTTTTATATTTTATAGTTTATTACTATCTGTTTTTAATTTATGTCATTTTCACTGGCATCTGTAGGCATGATGGAGATGGCTCAGGCAGAGGAGAGGTCAAGGGGGAACGGCGCGAGTCACACAAGCACAGCCCGGAGAGGCGTGCAGATTGTCGACGATGAGCCGCAGACTGCCATGCCTGCCGGAGGCTGTTGTACATCTGGCTAAACACACTTAACCCCCTTTTACCATACCTGGGACTGATAACGGCCTCTCTCGCCCTCCTCTGTGTAAGAACTGCCACTTCCCACAGCTACACCCGTCTGTGACTGCTCTACAGCTCTGTCAATCATTTCTTTAACAGTTTGTTCCTTATTGAAAGGGTTGATTTGCAACTCCACCCTTTGCCGGCAGACTTTAGGGTCGAAAAGATGCCAGATTGACCTGTGCTGAAGATATTCACTTAAACAAATTATTACAAAAATGATAATGCCCAGTCGTATAAAACACACATGCACTGATACAGTTCCCTAACAATCTGATATGTTGGCACTTTTTCTTCTTTTGGCAAGTTGTTGTGCATGTAGAATCTTTAAAATCCTAGTTTTATTTTACGTCTAAGAAAAAAAATAATAAATTCTTTATTATTTAATAACTTATTTACAATTTCATCAAACATCAACATGTCCAAAGACCTTTGTTCTTCTTGTAATCGATGGGCTTGTGTCATTCTTATACGGTCTCATTCTTCTGTCATTCATATCTTCTGTATCTTTCTTAAAACTGCAACATTAAAATCCATCTAGAACATTTAAACTCCTTGTAGATTTTGTCTTTTCTCTTAAAACTTGCTGATTTACTACTAGCCAAAATTTGAAAAGGAAAAACAAAAATATATTATGTTGTTTGCTTGCTAAATTCTTTATTGGCAAAAATATCCAATACTGTGTACTTTACTTTTCAAACAATCAATTGCAACAGTGAGTCAGAAAAGTGTACCATATTCGATATTAATGTTGTATGAATGTATAATGAATAATAATGGTTTTTAAATTTTTTGGGGGGGGATTTGTGTTTTTTAACTGCTACTTTTACGATGTTAATTGTGTCCACCCTCCCTCCAAGACCTGAACATTTGGACAACAGTTTTTGAAAATACTAATAGTTTCCACAACCACATCACCTGTAAACACTGAGGTGCAGCTGTGAGCCTTCTGTGCCTTTAAATAAAAGTGTCTAGATTTACCCTCCTATTGTCTCCTAGCATATATTATTTGTAAGAAGTTGCGTTTACTTAATTTCAAAGAGGTTTTACAGTGGGACAGTCACATTAAACTTTGGTTACACATGTGACCATGGTTCTATGACTGGATAAAGATAAAGAGTAAAACACCTAAATGTCCTTCTTGTTCAGAACCCAATAAAAGCTGTCACTATGTAATCTTAATGACATGTATGTCAATAAATGTCTGCCTACAAGTCTTCTCAGTCATAAAACCATGGTTATACATGTCACCAATGTTCTGTTTTCTTCTCTTCAGTTTGTCAGAGGGCTTAACTAAGAGGACAAATAAGAAACCTGTCACAAGGGTCTGATTAATATGCATCTGCCATACATTTATAATTTAATATTCTGAAGAAATCAGGAAGGGGGCCAACACTTTTTCACACCACTGTATATATATTGTGTGTGTCTTTTCAATTCAATTATAGCCACATGTACAATCAAAGCAGTAAACTTGACATTAAAATAATGCAGTAAACAGATGTACAAATGTACAAAAACTAAGAACAGTTATTTCAATGAATAACCATCAAATATGACATATGGTTTTTCACTGTAAATTTTAAGATGACTTGTTATTTTTCCATTTCCAAAAACTGTACATTTAACAGTAGTTTGTCCTGTTAGATTTACTACAGTTTTTCACCGTATAGAGTAAGGGAACTTATTAAGCAACGATAAGTTGGAAATGCATGGACAGGCCAACAAGACATTATAGTGAGGTCTTTTGTCCTCATTTAAATATTATAATTCTGTTTTGAAAAGGGATTTCTCCTAAAGCAGGTCCATCTTGTAAAAGCTCATTTAAGGTATTCGACTCTGTAGTTGGGCAGATTCCAAATCTTGTTATTAGTGGTTGTATTGATACATTTGTGGTAATAATGATATTATTAATATTATTAGTGGTAATAATGAGCCTTTATTTCGTTAAAACTTTTTTTTTTTCGTAGTAACGAGATAATGTGTCGTTAAAACGATTTATTGTCTCATAATACCAACATGTGTGTGTATATATAATATAGTGTCATAATGTCATAAAAATTATGTGATAAAGAATAAAACAAAAAAAATCTAAATGTTTTCAAAACAAAATAAATTACATATAAACTTTGTAGAACTCACAAACATTCAAAGTATTTCGTTGCTTATTTGTATTTATTGAATTAACAGCAGTTGAAAGTAAATCTGCGTTTATTAATATAAAGCCCGAACAGTATTTATATCATTTTTTACCTCTAATACACCATTTCTATAAGCAGAGTTAACAGACCCTGTTGTATTTTCTGGTACTTTATTAAAAGGTACACCGCCATCTTGTGCCGACTAAACTGACTTGAACGCACCTGACGTCGTAAGTACGAACGTCCCAGGAGGACTTGAACGCAGCAATACATTACCACGCGTTTTTCTTTCTTTTTTTCTCGTGAGACATTTGTCCTCCCTCGGCTGCCGTGGCGACACGTCACAATGGAGACCATGGAGCGTCATATTTGTGGCCTCGCCGTTAGATGCGTCTGGTGGCAATAACACAGCGTTGCGTTCCATTTATAATCTGTATTCGTGATTGGCGAGCTACTAAGCCGTCGGGATTCTCTGTGGTTTGCCTGTCATTAGAGCTGTGTAGATTTATTCAGATGTTTATTAAAGACCAGGGCGCGGACTGCAGTAACGTTACAGCAGCAGTTACTGCTGTGAACAGAAGCTGTTTCTACTGATGCTCTTCCTGCAATAAAATGATGGATGGAAGTGAGAAGATGGAGTCTGATGATGTGGTGATCATCGTGGAGAATGAGGCGGAAAGTAAGCGCGCTGATGAAGCTCAGGGCGGTGTGAGGATGATGGTGATGGCTCTGATGGACGTGTGTCCCGTGTGTAAGCTCAGCTTCAGCAGCAGAGAGCCCAAACTGCTGCCCTGCCTGCACTCCTTCTGTAAGAGATGCTTACCTGCTCACAACACACCTGCCAGCACAGCCAGCAACGTCCAGCAGTGTAAGACTTTGCTTTCACTTTTACCCATTCACAAGACGCACTATTCAAATATCCGATTCAAACGATACATCTAATAATGGCAGGCGAAGAGCAGATATACAACGTCCCAAAGCTGCTAGAAAAGACAAGCTAGAACAAAGAAAAAAGCAATTTAGCTACATTTATGCTCATCAAATCAGCAACGCCAAGGTAATGGGTTCGATTCCCAGGGAATGCATTAACTGATACAATCTTAAATGCATTGAATAATAAAGTCATCTGCCAAATGCGTTAATCTAATATAAATATACAGTGGCATGGTGTTATTATTTTTAAATATGAATGATTAGAATGATTCATGTGGATATTATTCGGTAATTCCATGAATTAGATGTAGGCATCATTGCAGACATCTCGGCATCAGAATCAGCTTTATTCGCCAAGTGTGCGCAAACACACAATAACATAGCGGTTAGCAGATCAATGAATGAGAGGGCAGCGTTACCAGAGTTGCTCATATACCACACCATGTTACAGCACAGTAGGGCTATTGCAGACAGAAACAATACTGTACTACATCGATGTTTCCTGTCGGCTCAATTTTTGAGTGGACTTTGCTGTTCCGATTCGCATGAACGGTATATGAGTGGAGCGACTGAGTGGAGCGCACACACATAGAGCGGGATAATACACAGTGTCACACCACGTGAAAGTTAAACCTGAGCGGTGAACTAATTTTCGGCAGCCGAAATGTCGGTGCATCTCTGATTATTGGCGACATCAGAAATGGATATTATATAATAGATGCTTTTTTGAACATTTTAGAAATTTAAAAATATAAAAAAATGATTTTTTACACGGCACCCCTGCTCTCGACAGACGGCACCCCGGTTGGGAAACACTGGTCTAGTGCACAGAGATCTGTAGCGTCTGCCGGAGGGGAGAAGTGCAAGCAGGTTGTGTCCGGGGTTAGAGGGGTCTTTGATGATGTTTCCTGCCCGTTTCTTCACTCTGGAGTTGTACAAGTCCTGAAGATTGGGCAGGTGGACACCAATGACCCTTTCTGCTGTCCTAACAGTCCGCTGTAGTCTTCTTTTATCTGATTTGCTGGCTGACCCAAACCAGACAGTTATAGAGGAGCACAGAACCGACTCAATAACAGCCGAGTAAAACTGTCATCTAAAACATCTTCTCTACTCCTTAAAACCTATAGGCTAATTCAGTGAAATTATTCGATTTGAATTTACAGTGTTGCTGTTATGACATTTCTTCAACTAAAATATGGGCAATTAATTATGTATTCATTCAAATGTATAAATGTGTGAATATATGAATAAACATGTATCAAAGTTACTGAATAAATTTACCTTTCAGATGAATCTCTTTTACTGAGATTCTGCTTTTTTCTCATCGGTTATTCAACTAAATTGTCAAATTTAAATAGAACAGTTGATGAAGTATTTTCCTTCAATAACACATTAGCTGATGCATCATCAGGGCAAATGGAGTAACCCTTGCTCAGACATTCATGATATTTGTAAATATATTTTTTTGTCTTATGTTTGAAAGAAAAAAAAAAAAAAGATCATGACCTTGTCATGAGCTTTTAATAGTTCTTCTTTTTAAAATCGACCGCCATAATTAATCAATAATCGCGCCTAACATTCAAATTTGTAATCATAAATATATTTTTATATTAAATCTCTAAAGTAATGAGGAAACAACATAAAGATTGTTTTAATTATTTTTTTATGAGATTTGTTTTTAACTGAGTAGAAAAGGCCAGTATCATTGATATCAATACTGATAATGATGCCTATTAAATTTTTTTTTTTTTTTCAGTTTGTAATATAATTTAATAATATTTCTTCTTTTGTATCATGTGGTCCTTGAAATGTTATTGAATATGTTTTCCTGTTCTTCGCTTTTGTGTTGCATTAGTGAGCATGATCCGCTGTCCAGTCTGTCAGCAGGAGTGTATGGATGTTGAAGTCTTGGATAATTTCTTTGTCAAGGATTCTGTGGAAGTGCCGAGCAGCACGATGGAAAAGAGCTGTCAGGTGTGCGTCTTTGTAATACTAAATATATATATTTTTTAATACTGTGATTAATTTACTGGCTAAGTATTGTGATATCTTTTAGTTAACTTATTATTTTTTTTTACCTATTAACCTGTGGTGTTTTGCCTTAAAGGGGTCATAGGATGCGACATGCACTTTTACAAGCTGTTTGAACTGAAATGTGTGTTGGCAGTGTGTACACAACCACCCTATAATGATTTAAAAAAAAACTTTTTTTTTTTTTTTTAATCTTGTTAAATGTTTTCTCCTTTCTCAAATCGAGCCGATCTCAGATGCCTGTCTGTGTGATGTCACACAGACAGGCCCCTCCCACGATAGTTTGATTGACAGTAGCGTTTCAGCACAGACTGGACTGGTGTCTTACCTTAGACCCGCCCTGAGTGAGCTGTCATCAGTCCACCATTGTCTCATCGCCGGAGCATTGAGGTGTTCTGTTGTTGGATGTAATAATGAACATAGCAGTCGTCATTTACTCCCGACATCTGAGCCGCTGAAGACGCAATGGATTACATTGGTTTCTGAAGGGAATGCGCCCCTGATCTACCTAAATGCGTCTATGTTCACGCGAATCATTCGTGATCCAGCTTCACCTCCAGAAGAAGTGAGTGTAAGGTGTTTTTAATTAATCTTTACAAATCGCCTTTCCTAATAACGTGCTAGTACTTTACCGTCTCTCAGAGAGCGGCTCGAAAGAGAGGGGCGGGGCGAGCAGAACTCATTTGCATTTAAAGCAGCATGCAAGAAAACAGCTTGCTCTGAAAAGAACTGTTTTTGACGGGATAAAAACAGTGTTGTTTTACACTACCGCTGAGAAATTTGAACCAAACTATGCTACAGACTTTTCATTAAGACCCTAAAGAATCATATCAACTTGTGGAAAATTGGCATCCGATGACCCCGTTAAGATTGTATGTTACTGATGCTGCGAAATGGTTTTTAAATGAAGGCAGTTTGTCAAGAAATCAATGTTTCTGTTTTTCTTTTGGTTTTCCTAATCTTTATGTTTCGAATGCAATGTGTCTCAGATGAAATGCATTAGTTGACGTTGCATCTTTTGCTCTCAGCTCTGCATGAGTTGTGACGATAACACAGAGGCCAGCGGTTTCTGCGTGGAATGTGCAGAGTTTCTGTGCGTCACCTGCATCGATGCTCATCAGCGTGTGAAGTTCACCAGAGATCACACAGTCCGGCAAATAACCGAAATGTCCTCAGGTTTGACCCTAAACTTTTGTAAATGATACCAGCTTGTGAGACCTAGGTGAAGGTTTGTATATAATGCAGTGACATTCAGACATCTTTAAGTGTGACTTGAGTTCTTGGTTACACAACTGATTTAGGTCTTTTACAGCAACTTCTGTAAATGAATTTTACAAACATGCAGGAGTGCATTTCTGAAGTTATACAGATGAGCATGAGCTTGTCTTCCTGTTTACAGAGGCAATGGGTGCTTCCACACAGAAGCCTGTCTTCTGTGACATCCACAGACAGGAGCCGTTGAAACTGTTCTGTGAAACCTGCGATCGCCTCACCTGCAGAGACTGTCAGCTACTCAAACACAAGGACCATAAGTATGACCCACATTCGTGGCATTAAAGGAATAAATCATTAAATAAATCATTCTTATCACGCTTGTCTCATATTAACATATATAATGTTCAAAGGGATAGTTCACCCAAAAATGAAAATTTTGTCATTTACTGGTTTCAGATCTGCATGACAGACTTTCTTATGTGGAACATGAAAGAAGATATTTTGAGAAATGGCTTAGTGTGTTTGTTTTATTTTGGTTAGTTTTATATATAAAAAATGAAAGCCAAAACTGCTCAGTAACCAACATTCTTCAAAAGATATTCTGTGTTCCACAGAAAAAAAAGGAAGTCATACAGGTTTGGGACAATATGAAGTTGAGTAAATTGACAGAAATGTAGTTTTTGGGGTGAACTATCCCTTTTAACATTATATATGTTAAAGGGATAGTTCACCCAAAAATGAAAATTTGATGTTTATCTGCTTACCCCCAGGGCATACAAGATGTAGGTGACTTTGTTTCTTCAGTAGAACACAAACGAAGATTTTTTAACTCAAACCGTTGCAGTCTGTCAGTCTTATAATGGAGGTGGATGGGAATCACGGCTTTGAGAGTCAAAAAACATACACAAACAAAACCAAATTAAACCCTGCGGCTCGTGACGATACATTGATGTGTAAAGACACGAAACGATCGGTCTGTGCAAGAAACTGAACAGTATTTATATCGTTTTTTTACCTCTGATTTTCACCGCAATGAACGAACTGTCTGAACTGTCCTGAGCGCGTCCTCGACAGCCGGCGCGTGACGCGTCTTCTTCTTGCTTTACGGCGGATCGCAGACTTATGAGTGCATTACCGCCACCTATCTCTCAAGTGGACCATGGACACTCCTAATTGAGATTGTAGATAGAGTGTCAATGGTCCATTTGAGAGATGGGTGGCGGTAATGCACTCATAAGTCTGCAATCCGCCATAAAGGAAGAAGAAGAAAAAGACACGTCAGGTGCCGGCAGTTGCCGCGTCAGGCGCCGCTCTGGACAGTTCGGACATTGCGGTGAAAATCAGAGGTAAAAAACTATATAAATACTGTTCAGTTTCTTGCACAGACCGATCGTTTCGCGTCTATACACATCAATGTATCATCACGAGCCGCAGGGTTTAATTTGGTTTTGTTTGTGTATGTTTTTTGACTCTCAAAGCCGTGTTTCCCATCCACTTGCATTATAAGACTGGCAGACTGCAACGGTTTGACTTAAAAATCTTCGTTTGTGTTCTACTGAAGAAACAAAGTCACCTACATCTTGGATGCCCTGGGGGTAAGCAGATAAACATCAAATTTTCATTTTTGGGTGAACTATCCCTTTAATATGAGACTAGTGTGAAAGCTTTATGCTTCTGAAACTGTGCATTTTCATGTTTTATATAGATATTATTGCTGATGAATGCAATAAATGGCATCATCCGTATCAATGACTGAACATAGCAGCTAACAGAATTTTCCAATACAGTTACCAATTTCTAGAAGATGCATATAAAAACCACAAGGAACATCTGGAAAATATGACCTGTCAACTTCAAGAAAAGAAGAAAGCTATAGAGGACATATCTAATACCATAAACAATGGGTATGTTATACACACATATATAAAGCAACTTCTAAACATTTAAAGCCAGGGTTCCCAACTGGCATAACGGTCATGGCATACCTAGATATACAGTAAGTTTAAAATGCTTATTTTCCTCAGTGTAATACCTAGAAATGGAATGGAAATTAATAAGATCTTAAACGATCATGGACATTTCTATAGTACACTGTCTCCAGTTCATGAGGGAAGTGCAAGGGGTTCGTGAGCTAATGAAAAGCTAATAATAATTCAGTCGGATGTTATATGAAATATTGACATGAACGTAAGAAAGGACAAATGAAGTGGGAAAATGGTCAAAATGTGGGAACCCTTTATACTGTTAACAAAAGTAGTATGTAAAAACAGCTAATTTTAATGGTATATATTTTTTTCTGTTCTTGTCAGTCTTCAGGAGGTGGATGAAAATCGCACGACTGTGGCTAATGAGATTAAAAAATCTATCTGCAATCTTATAATGGAGATCAACAGGAAGGGGAAGTTATTAGTCAATCAACTTGAGGTAGTGTCCAATATTTCATCACCAAGAGCAGTGCTTCCCAACTGGTGGTCCTGGGTGTGTTATGGGTTACATTAAGAAAAAACAAAACTAAATGCTAGTCATAAAACCAAATAATACTGTATAATTGACACAGCAAAATATAGGTATCCTCACAAACCAAAAAAACCCACACAAAGTAGAAGAAAATACCAACTCGGCTACATTAAATAGGCTTGACTTGCAGCAAAACACATGCTATCAGTACAGTATACAATTTGGGTACTTTTTTTTTGGTCACTATTTGAAGTCTAATGTAAAATCTTTAAACTGCAGTCAAATTTGATCGGTGTGAACTGTGTGATGTTATTTTTTAGGCAATCACAAAGGACCATGAAACCCTCCTGAAAAAGCAAAAACAGGATGTGACGTCACTCTCCACACATCTTGATCATGTGATCAACTTCACAAAATGGGCCACAGCCAGTAACAGTGGAACAGCTCTCCTGTACTGTAAGCGACTGGTAAGTGTCTTTCTACATAGGTCAACATAGGTATGAAGTGAAACGTGTAAAAATATTGCATTTCTTCTGTGTGATTCTTTATTTTTATCTAAATTTTCCAATATGTGTGCAATGATCTTGGTTGACTCCAATAATCACAATCAGATCAAATTATTTTGTATGTAATAATTGTGACAGGCCTGATGATCTCTCAATTTCCTTTTCTCATCTCAGATAACATGTCAAATCCTGTACCTCATGCGAGCAAAGTGCAACATCTCATATGTGCCCCAGAGCTTGGTTCGGTTCCATAGTCGATCTGCTTTTTGGGCCTCAAATGTGGATCTCGGTAAGATTCATACAAAAACTGGTTTTCAACTAGTGATGATTTGAAACTGCGGAAAAAAGAACACAAAAATGCCAAACATAATTCATTCTCAGATGTGGAATAAATTATAGATAAAAAAAAATTACTAAAGGGTTTTTATTGACAGATTTAAGATAATGAAAATATGAACTGTCAGTTTTCACAGTTTTTCTTGAATAATGAAAAAGGAACATTACAGTCTTTATTTTTGTCACAAGGCTTGTATTGTTCTTTTAAGTTTCTTTGTGTTGCAAAAATACATATTTTACACATTATTTTAAATATTGTACACATTATTTGAAAAATAATAACCATGCTTTAAAAGACCAACATTGGCTAAAAAAAAGACATTGGCTAAATAAAATAAAAAAGAGGCAAAACGTACCGTTTACTATTTACAAATACTTACAATTAAACAATTACTTCAGTCAATCACAATACTAATGACTGTTGCCAATCAATGATTTACTAATTCATACACTTGTTTTATTTACTAATTTGTTCACTCATTTAGTAAACCGTGGCCACATTTGTACTAATTTATTCCCTCTTTTTTAATTTAATTAAAACGAGGGAACTAATTAGTAAATTGTGGCCAATATCAGAATTGACCGATTTTTTGCATGACCGGCCGGTCAGTCTCACGTCTTGCCGATTCCGAGCCGATCCTTTTATTGCCAGCGGCACCGGCAATGACGTCACAGCTACGCGCACACTCACAGTCGTGTGTAAACATGTCGTTTTGCGTGAGAATGATTTTAATTTTAATTGCATTCATTGTAAACGGTGACTGATAATGTATTTATGTCATGCCAGATGAGGCTTGCACAGTCTGAGAGAGTGTGTGAGAGAGACGGCACACACAAAGTAACTCCGAAATGTATAGATGCATACTGCGGTAGAAAAACAAAGATATTTACAAAATATGATTTAGGTAAGCAACATTATACGTCCCTGATGTTTCCCCGAATATCAATATCAACACGATTGCAATGTGACACTGATTTTATACAATAGTATTTCAATAAACAAGAAGTTAAAATTAAGTGACTTAGATTTTAGACAAAATATTGACTGTTTTTGCTCAGTTTCGCTGATGAAAATAGTTCTGATCAAAGCCACAGCAAAACTGTTGTGTGTCTCTGAGCAACACGCACACAGCGGTGTTTTGTTACTGAATGAATCCACATTTTTGAACGAATCGAGTGAGTCAATGATTCAGTAGCCCATTCATAAGGTCAGTCTCTTGCCTCGTTTCTGAATGAATCAGCCGTTTGAATGAATCGGTTAAATGAATGAATAAATGTCTCACTCATTAAAACAATAGAACAGACATTTGCCGCCACCTACTGGTGGTTTTGTCATATTTAAAAGTATCATTGCATTTTTTTCAATATTTATTTGTATGTTTAAAAAATATGTAAAACATTAATCTTATAAAATTATTTATGCATTTGAAATTTTGCAGTGTAAATGCATTTATGGCACCTCAGCTTCATCAAACTGTCTGTGTAAATACATCTAATGCCACTTCAGATGCAGCTTCTGTTTCCTCAGCAGTGGAAAGATAGTTTGTTAATACTACTTTCATTTTAATGGTAACAACTCTACAGTTTCTTATTATTCTAACTGAATTAATTGAAACAAAGTAAGAATTTGATGTGAAAGATGACGCATTTAATAAGGTTAGGGGGAAAAAATGACCATTTATAAACATAGTGGGAAATTATTACGTCTGTTTTGTTACATACAGCAACTCTTTTTAAGGTAACTATTTCTTCCTCTTTCCCGTCACAGAGCACTTTATTTTGAGAGTTGTTAAATCTGTAACTTAGTCCAGAGTGGGGGAATTGTAATGCTTAATAATTTCTTTTATTATGTAAATAATTTTTGCATTGAAATTTGCATAGATTTTTGTTTGTATATGCTGTCAATTATAGTTCTTAGAAAGAAAATCGGAATCGGTAAAAATCGGTATCGGCAGGTCACACGTCCAAGAAATCGGAATCGGCCAACAAAATTGCAATCGGTGCATCTCTAATATATATTCCTGCATATCATGTGTGGGGCTCCATAAGAGTGCAATATCTTGAAAAAAAATCGTGAATATTAACATTGATTGTTTGGGGTCACATTCTGGCTATGGACAAAGCAAGCTAAGAACTGTTTATGAATTAGTTTATTGCTGTTTACAGATTACAGTTGACAGCGAACCTAAAGACACCGAACCTAAAGGCATAGTGATACGTTCACAACCTGATTGGTTGGGCTGAATGAGGTATATATCGTGACGGAACTCACCGAACACCCCAAACAAAAGGTGTGTTAGACTTAAAACGGTGCTGCGGGTGTATGATATCAAAGCATCCATTAACCGATCGGTTTGCTCAGTGCCGCTTTAAGACGAACACACCTAATGCCGTCTGCTAGACTAAGCGCACTCATTCTTGCGTGTACATATAATTTTTTTATTTTCACCACCTGCAAACTCACAAGGAGCTCATAAAAGGCACTTTACCTCATCGTTGCTCCATGTTTGCCCTCTGCTCATTTTGTTTTGGTTACACCGCGTCGGCAAATTATGTCGCATAGCGTCACATCTTGTCATTACTTCCTGTTTTTGGTTCGTTTAGAAGTATTTGGTCCGTGTTGCGTTCATATTTCATTTGAACCGCGCCAGAGTTCATTTGGAAGCGGACCGAGACCCATCTTTTTAGCGGTCTCAGTCCGTTTGTTTGGTGCGCACCAGGGTTCGGATGGCAGTGTTCACACTTACTCAAACGAACAGCACTAACAGAGCAATCGCACCAGGGTTCGTTTTAATCGAACCAACCATGACAAGTGTGAACACACCCTTACTTGCATTGTTTCTGCACTTTGTTGTTGGCTCTGGCTAGTGCTGCCATACAGACAAGAGCACATGCACAAGTGCTTTGAGCACTCGAAAACAAACGTCCACTAAGTAGTGTGCACATTTCGAATATGTCCATCTGCACTCGTTGTCGAAGGAGTGTACTTTCAATGGCTTGCTTGTGTAAAAGAGTGAAATTCTTGCAAATCTACAATTTCTCAAGTGAAAGCATTCCTGAATCTTTTCCTAGGTTCTTTAGTCGTAGAGAAAACTCCAGTGCGTCATCCCAGCGGTCCACAGCCATTTCCTTTCGAGCAAATGAACCCAGGCCCCAGACTCGACGGTCTTCAGGCAGGGTTCCCGAGCTCACAGTCCCAGCAGCAGCGGCAGAGCACACTGGCCCAGCTGCAGATGCAGGTGGAGAAACTCTCCCAGCACACCAACCGCCACCAACCGCCCAACCAGTGGTCATGGTACCACGGCATGCGCTTACCAGGGCCACCTCCACATAGACCCTTACAGGGTGGATCACCATCTCAGACATTACCCAGCATGCCACAACACGGACGGCGATATAGTGCACGGAGCCCCCCACATGTGCTTCAGCCCACTAACCTACCTCCACAGGTGAAGTGTGATTTAATATTACGGAAATTTAGAATAATTTCTGAAGGATCATGTGACACTGAAGACTGGAGTAATGGCTTCTGAAAATTTGGCTTTGCCATCACAGGAATAAATTACGTTTTAAAATATTTTAAAATAGAAAACAGTTCTTTTAAAGCATAGTAACATTTCACAATGTTACTGTTTTTACTGTATTTTTGATCAAATAAATGCAGCCTTGTTGAGGCTTGGTGAATTATTGCCATTATTCATGTTGGTAGTGTAGGGGAAGTCGTGGTCTAATGGTTAGAGAGTTGGACTCGTAACCCAAAGGTTGCGAGTTCGAGTCTCCGGTCCGGCAGGAATTGTAGGTGGGGGGAGTGAATAACCAGCGCTCTCTTTCACCTTCAATACCACGACTGAGGTGCCCTTGAGCAAGGCACCGAAACCCCAACTGCTCCCCGGGCGCCGCAGCATAAATGGCTGCCCACTGCTCCGGGTGTGTATTCACGGTGTGTGTTCACTGCTGTGTGTGTGCGCACTTAGGATGGGTTAAATGCAGAGCACTAATTCCTAGTATGGGTCACCATACTTGGCCACATCACATCACTCACTTTCACATGTTAATATAATGCTCATTTATGAATGGAATTGTGTCATTCTAAACTTGCTGTTTTTCTTTCTTAAAGACTCTGAGGGGTCTCATCAACAATCCCACCTACCCTTCTAAACCGATGGAGGTGCTGCCAAGAACTCGCTATCCGCACAGTGCTGCTTTCTCCAGTGGAGCTTCACTTCCCTCTCCACAGACGTTCAATCAGGTGAGTGTGCCGGACATCTTGTTATCAGCATTGGGTGAAAACTGTGCCTGCTTGACAGGTTAACAAAAATTGTGTCTGTTACAAAAGCTGTCAATTGTTTTGAATGAATTTTGAGTAAATGTAGTCTTAAGTATACGTGTGCTGTTTTGTGTATGTGTCAGTTGGTACTGGATTATGGTAGGGTTGTGACGGTGAGGAAATTTTCCCACCGGTTAATCGACGAGTGTCAACACCGATAATACTGGTATCACCTATCACCGTGGGCATTCCCTCTTTTCCTTGCTTTCCTTCGCTTTTAAATAGCTTGCAAAAGCGGCGTGCGCATTTACGTTCACTTTCAAATAGCGGCAATTCGGCGTAAAGCAATTGTTCATTTTTATTTAGTTTGAATTTCCCCTCTTTTCCTCGCTTTCCTTCGCTTTTAAATAGCTTAAATGCACCATGCGCATTTTATTTTCACTTTCGAATTGGCGGCAATTCGGCGTCAATTGCTTGAATGCAACAACAAAAGACCACGTCAAACTCACTTTAGCCTATATATAAAACATAGAACTTTTATTAACAAAACTAATAAAAATACACCATGCTATAGGGCAGGCTATGCCGAATATAAAATAACAAATAACTTGCGTAAAGTTTAAATAGGTAGCCTATACAAAACTGGAAATAAGAAAACATGTATAATATATAACCAAATAAATAAGAAACGTAAAAAGTTTATTAGCAAAACGAATAAGAAAGCTTGGAGGCACGGCATACACCTTGATGTCAAATAAAATAAATAAATTACACAAAGTTTAAATAAAGTAAAAATCAGCAAACACTGTGGAACCAATTGAATAAGAAACAAATGTTTAATAAAACTTCCAAAATCACCTTAAATAAACGGCAAAAGTCAACAGGCTTTTCAAAATCCAAAATA
>NW_015541115.1:13485-32023 GCF_001515605.1 Sinocyclocheilus anshuiensis | reverse complement strand
TAAATGATTTTTATTACTATAAAAAAATCAAAACGACGGTGGGGGTCGGTGCCGCGGTGGGCAAGTGATGTAAGAGTCGACATGGAAAATTTGGAAATATTCAATCACACAACATGGTTACACCTTATAGTTTTATGTAAAGTAAAGTAATTTATGTAAAATATACATAATAATGTTAAAGTACAAATATTCGATATAGTTTCTTTGCAAAATACTCAATAATGTCAAATCGCACATCGTTAAAACAACAATTACGATATTATCGCAGACGATATATATCGCACACCCGTAGTTTCTCAATATAATTAAGAATATGATTTAAAAAAGTGATATATTTCAATATATTCAGCAATAAAAATAAAAAATATTTTGCTGCTGCTTAATCGTATGCAATTAAATAATATTATTAAAAAATAATTTAATGAAATAATAAACATTATAATATTCAGGTTGGTTTAATATTATATTTATATTTGGTTTTTATATATTTTTATTCATCACATTCTACATGTTCATTGTTTGTTCTCAAGCTTTAAGGGAATTAACATTTGTTTGCTTAATACAAGATAATTGTGTATCAAGTTTATATTGTAACTAAGTGAAAAAAAAAACACAATTAAATCATTATTGCAACTATTTGTAGAACAATTAATCGGATACATTTTCATGACAACTGTAACCTTTTTTTTTTCAGTGAAAAATAAATATTACAGATTTTTACCTATAGGCCTGAAAGAAAAACATATGGAGATGTTTCATTTTGTGTCAACCACCCATATACAGTATAAATGGCATCAGGCAATGAAAAACTCTACTGACTATTAAAAAAAGTTTGCACTGCACACATATATGTACACTGCTGGTCAAAAGTTTGGAATAATTACGACTTTATGTTTTTGGTTGCATTTATATGATCCAGAATTTGATAAAAACAGTAGTATTGTGAAATTATTTTACAATTTAAAATGTTTCTATGTAAATTAGTGCTGTCAAATGATTAATCACGATTAATCGCATCCAAAATAAAAGTTTTTGTTTACATAATATATGTGTGTGTACTAGGGGTCGTGGAAAAAAATCGATACAGCATAGTATCGTGATATTTTCCACGGCAATACTGTATCGATACATGGACGCCAAGTATCAATCTTTTATTATACTATTTGGTAGAATAATAAAATAAATTTCTTTACAGTTCACTAGATGGTGGTGTTGAGTTGTTGTTTTTTTCTGGTGAGGTCAACTGGGTCACCTTCAGCATGCAGTAAGTTAGAAAAATAAAGATGGCGGCATCGCGGAAAGTTATCAGGAAAGCCCAGTCCACGTTTAAATCGGATGTTAGACTATGTTTTATTTATTTTAAATTTAACAGTGATTTACTTTCAAATGCCCCAATTGCTGAAGGGTCTGCACAACATTTTTGTACAAGTTCAAGTTGCATTGTTCAAAATACCTGTAGTAGCACAGCAGTGCATACCTGTTTACATTTAATTAAGGTGGACTAGACTGTAATACAAATAACTGAGTTTGCCAGGTGCATACAACATTTATGACAGGTTTTCATGAAAGTGTTGGTCAGTTTGTCTGCTTGACAATCCCATTTTGCACTGCAACAATAAAATTGAAGCGAGATAAACAAACTGAGAAATGTTTCTTTTTAGTTAAAACAGATGTTGCCAAAGTTTTCCTTTGGGGACATAATTTGAAGTTGGAAAAAGGTAATAAATTACAATATATCGCAGAATATCGCAATATATTTAAAATCACAAGAATGTTGTATCGTGACACAAGTATCGTGATAATATCGTATCGTGAGGCCTCTGGTGATTCCCACCCCTAGTGTGTACTGTGTATACTGTATTTAAATGTATATATAAATACACATACATGCACGTATATATTTAAGAAAAATGTTTTGTTATAAAATATTAATATTTATTTATATAAATTATATTTGAATATAAATATATATATATATATATATATATATATACGTAAATATTTGTAAAATATATACATGAATGTTTGTGTATTTATATATACATAAATATACACGGTACACACACAAAAACTTTTATTTCGGATGCGATTAATCGCGATTAATCGTTTGACAGCACTAATGTAAATATCTTTTATAACGGAATCAATTTCTGTGATGGTAAAGCTGAATTTTCAGCAGCTGTTACTCCAGTCTCATATTTAATAATGCATATGCAAAATTCTGTTTGCTTTTTTTAAGCAAAACATGCAGGTAACGTCGTACCTGAACAGGAGATGTGAACCCAGCATGCTGCTGTCTGCTCAAAGGCCCAGTTATCAACCCAGTCACCTCTCCACACCTACAGAGGGAACTGGTACGCTTCATCAGCAAAAACGAATGGCTGCTATTGGTGACCACCTTGTCTTGTCTTGTTGATTGGAGACATTAAGGCTTGCTGCCTAGTTCATGTTCTGTGTTTATCAAATGCTTTGTCTTACAGTACTGAATATTGTCTTGATTTTATTGGACTTTTAGTACAAGGAATACAAATGTCCGTCACCTCATCAGAACCAAAGACCAGGTAAATATTCTTATTCTTAAATATTTTAAGTTTTGAGTTCTTTTGAGTCGTTAGGTTCTTGTTCTCTTCTATAGTTAGTTCAACCAGAAATGCTTAACATATATATAAAAAAAAAAAAAAACTTTGCTTTGTATAGGTTTTTGTTGTACTTGAAAGATTTAAGATTAAAATGTGAAAATGTCTTATCAACTTGCAATGATTTGCATACTGATTTGGGATTGATTTTCATTCTTGCATTTATCTGCATATTTAATTATTATAAGCATCTGTAGACCAAGTCAAGGTTGTAAATGAGAGGTGATGAAAGTGTATCATAGTGTAGATGGTTGTTTCCTTGTAAAGAAATACTTCCTTGTAAAGAAAGAGCTTGTAAAGAAATACTCTGATTTAACTAGCCAGCTAGACTCTACCTATCAAATTAAAAATTAGTAGGCAAAAAGGTAAAGGTCGTTAGTACTGTTTATATCCAGGCATCTCTCTTTACTGCCGCTGTACATTTCTAGTAGGGGAGTGTGATATTGACGACAAAATGGTATCTATTTTTTTTTATCCACAACTCCCCAAATAAGGAAAATAATATAGAAAGATTGATTACGGCAGATTAAGGCCAAGCTAATATAAAACATACCCCTGGTTTCACAGACAAGGCTTAAGCTTAGACTAAAATGCATGTTTGAGCTGTTTTAACTGAAAGCCAGTTGCACTGACATATCTTAAATGTTGTCAGTGTTATTGTTTTGTCTCAAGATGCACACCAGTAATGGTTTTTTTCTAAATCACATTTATAAAAGCTACTTAAATTCCCTAATTGAACTAAGACTTAATCCTGGCGTAGTCTAAGCCATGTCTGTGAAACAGGGCCATAGTGTTATACATTTACATAAATTAAAAAATAAAAATATAAAAATACATTTGCTAGATTTACATTAGTAAATTTGTTTCACAGCATGAAAAGCTATTACTGCCTTTACTACCTTGCTGTTTCTTTCACAAAATGCACATCTAGTCATTTTTATTTTTTTCCAAGTTCTAGCTCCTGGAAGCGCGTAGAAGCCCCGCAGAGTGGCCCATCAAACCCTTCCACCAAGAGGAGACGCAGGACGTCTCCAGGGCCGGTCATTGTCATCAAAGATGAACCAGAGGATGACGATGAAGTTCATTTTGTACGATTTTACTCATTCCACACCAGCTCATGGAAGGAATAGATTTTAACATCAGAATTATTCGGATTTGACATTTGGTTGACAACCAAATAGACCAAAAACTGTTTTTAAAACCGCAACTGCAGGAAATTGTTTGGATAAATCTTTAGCAAATTCACGTACAGTATTTTGTCAGGTACACACAAATCACAGTTTTTCACAATACATGTACACTTTTTACATATACATACTTTTTTTTGTTTTATTTTGTGTTACTGTAGGTAAAGACCAGTGCTAAAGCCAGTCTTCCAGACAGCACAGGGGTTCAGTCTCAAATGCCACAAGGTGAGCAGCAGTCAGAGAAGACCCCAGAAGCAGATGAAGACCCCAATGAGGACTGGTGCGCGGTGTGCCAGAATGGAGGAGAACTGCTCTGCTGTGACAGATGTCCGAAAGTCTTCCATGTCAGCTGCCATGTCCCCACTCTAAATGCATCTCCAAGGTATCGGATGATCCAACTGAAAATAATAAATTAAACCGATTTGATAATTAAACTGTAGATATTTAATATAAAATATTTTAATATATAATTAATTTGGTGTGCATACTAGGGCTGGGTACCAAAACCCGGTACCAATATGGCACCGGTACCTATGTAACCGGTATGTACTAGAACCGAATCCGAACGCAGATTTCGGTGCCTCATTTCGGTGCCATGCCTGAGCGATCCATTGAAATATTTGTCCTCAGGTTCTACAAAACGGACGTTAGAAGCATCATCACTGGCACCGCATGTCAAATATAATTTCCCGACTGAGAAAATGCACCTGAACTCAAGTCGGAAAGCTCTAATAATACAAATCCAACACATATTTGTAGTAACGAGAGTTGTTTTCACATTCCGACTTAAGACTCCAGTAGCTCTTGCTGGATGCAGGGTTGCCAAGTCCACGTTTTTTTCCACAGAATTGGGCTACTTTTTTTATCTGCTTGTTTTAATTAAAAAACTTGACACACTAACATTTGCACTCTCTATTCTATTTCTATTCTAATGGCCAATCCATCATTTTTGGGGGGATTTGTTATTTATTTATTTATTTTTTAATAAGTGTCGGTTGAGGCACCGTTTAGGCACCGGAACCATTTTAAAAGTATCGATTTGGCACCGGTATCGAAAAAAACCCAAACGATACCCAACCCTAGTGCATACACACTTTGTACAAAAATATAAAAATAAATCTTAATTATTCCAAATTTTTGGCTAGTAGTCTCTTATGCTCACCAAGGTTGCATTTATAAAAATACAGTAATATGGTAAAATATTATTTTAAAATGTTATTTATTCCTGTCATGGCAAAGTTGAATTTTTCATGTGTCACATGATCCTTTAGAAATGAATCTAATGCTGATTTGGTGCTCAAGAAAGTTTTCTTCTTATTAATATTAAATAAAGTTTTTGCTGCTTAATATTTTTCATGGTGCACTACCATTCAAAAGTTTGGGTAGGTAAGATTTTTAATACTTGTATTCAGCAAGGATGCATTAAATTGATCATAAGTGACAGTAAAGACATTTATAATGTTACAGAAGATTTTTTATTTTAAATAAATTCTGTTATTTAAAATGTTCTATTCATCAAAGATCCTGGGGAAAAAAAAAATGTATAATGGTTTCCACAAATATGTTAAGCAGCAAAGCTGTTTTTAACATTTGTTGTATTATCCCAAAGCAAGCATTACCATATCTTTTTCATTTAAAAACATTTTATTTATTGTTAAATTTCCAACAAAGATTTTGAGAATGGTCAGATTCTGAGAATAGTTTTCTTTTATTAATTCTATTGCAGTTATGTATGTGTGTTGTGTTTGTGTGTATCTGTAGTGGTAAGTGGTACTGTACGTTCTGCCGTGACCTTACTTCACCTGAACTGCAGTATAACATCAATGGTAGCGGAGAATCGAACAATGTGAAGCAGGATCCAGATTCTGAGGCTTTCACTCCTGTGGACAGAAGAGTATGAACTGCTTTCAATTAGTTCTGCTTTATTTTAGGTGTCACTTTAGAACTATTAAGTTTTAAAATTGGTTTTACATTCCGAATATCTTTTAAAATGGCTACAATTATTTGTTGTGTTCATGCAGAAATGTGAGCGGCTACTGCTTCGTCTTTACTGCAATGAGCTCAGCACAGATTTTCAGGAGCCTGTAACACCTTCGGTAAGATCATCCATCTCACATGGCATTCTAGACACATGAACTAGATTTGATTTTCATTGGGGAAACAAAAATATTTTAAACACATGTCTGGGTCGTATTTCACCCCAAAGAAAAACAGAATTTTGCATAAAGAGAAAAATATTAAGCCTATTTTATAAAATAAATAGTAATTTAGTATTTTTGCATTGTGACATTTTCATGATAATCAAGTATAATAAGAAATCTTAAAGTAACTAAGTAATTAAAAAAATTATTTTCATTGAATGTTAAAGAGGTCCTATTATGCTCTTCAAAATCAAAGTCTTGATTTTGTGTTGGGGGTGTACTAGAACAGGCTCTCATACTAGGTTGTTCGAAAAACACATTATTTTTCACATATTTTACATTATTACAACACCTCTCTCCTCAGTCTGCCATGAATGGCTCGAATAATTCCTGTATCAAATGAAAGCCCGCCTTCTGAAATACGAAATGTGCTGTGATTGGTTAGCTGGGCCAGTGTGTGTTGTGATTGGCAGCACTCAGTGCCTGGTCAGGAAATGTCCTGGCCCTTACCATAGCCGCCTGCTGCGAGCTTCAGTGTAAATATTGCTCAAAATCAAATAAATTTGAGCGCGATTTAAACCCGTATGATTGTAACCGCTTTAAGTTCGTCTGCCTTGGGAAAGCTAGAGTGTCTCCGACATAGTGATAACACTCGTTGCCTTCTCTAGTGTAGCTCAACCAGGTCTCGTCCCATTCGTCGATATTTGTGATAAATTATGCGTTGAAGTCCAAACGAGTCGTTCGTTGTAGTTTTTGAAAAGTGATTTCCGTTAAATAAAATATCTCCTTTTGAAGTGGACTTTGAGCTTTGTAACTTTGCAGATCTTTTTTATGCTCAAACAGCAACATTACAGACTAAATAAAGTTGAAAAAGCATAATAGACCCCTTTAAAATATTTGTATATTGAGTAATATTTTTACTGCCTTCAATTTATGCTGATTTAAATAAAAATTGAATGAATAAATAAGCAAATCGTTGTGTTTAGAAGGGTATCGAGATTTTTTTTGCATTACAGAAATGAGAATTTGGAAAGAAACATTTGCTTAATTGTCATAAATGACAAATAATGCCACAGTTCAGAAATGTTAATTTTGTCATTTGTTGTTTTTGATAGGTTAATTAATCAGTCAGTAAGCTGAATATAATAAATTAGGTTTTTCTTCAGATTTTGGGGTGACCCACATATATTCATTAGGGTCATACAGCTGTTCCCTCACCACAGTGCAACAGTGAAAAGGGACGCCTTTCAAACAGTGTTGCGTTCCGAACGTTGTTTAAGCGACATATACCGGTATTGTGGTATTTTAAAAATTCATATCATAGCAAAAATAAACACCGGTATTCGGTATGAACTGGTATACCGCCCAGCACTAGTTTGGATCAAAGCTGTAGTTTTTTTTTTCATTTAATAATTAGGACTGTTTTCTGTTCTGTCCCTGGTTCACACTTCAAATTTGCAGTCGATGCCAGAGTACAGTGAGATAATAAAGACGCCAATGGACCTGTCGGTGATCAGAAGTAAACTGGCGGTCAGAAATTACAAGAGCACTGAGGACTTTGTGGAGGACGTCAGGTTGATTTTCAAAAACTGTGCAACTTTCCACAAGGTATGCTGACTTGTATTGACTTACAATATTATTTTCAAGATATAAGGGACGATTCTTCAATTAGGGGAACTTTCTCTCTCTTAAGATGGCTTTGAGAAAAAAAGCATACAAAAAAAATATTAGATAGATTATAAATAGCTTTAAATGTTTTGTGTGTGTCATTCATTCATTCATTCATTCATTCATTTATTAATTTAAGGCTTGTTGTAAAACCTTTTTAAACCTTCACTCTATAATTATTCTATTTTTAAGTCTTAAACTCACAGAAATTCTACTTTTAATTTTTCTAAAAACTTGTAACATCAAATCATTTTTCTTTTCAAATTAATTTGTTTTTTGTGTACAATTATATATTTATTTATTTTTTTAAATAAAGAATCCTTGTCCACTAGACTGATATCATTACCATTACAGCAAGCATTGTAGCTTTTGTATTTTTTTTTTAAAGAGTAGTCATTGTGAAACAAAGCTTTCCTCTAAACTATATCTTCAAAGGGTTCATTACTCAAAGCTTTTCAAGTGCAATATGTCTATTTTAACCATTCCCCAGTCTTTCAGCTGTTATTTCATAGTTGAGATTGATATACAAGTTACAATATTTAAAATAAATTTAAAAAGTTAGCCTATTTATTTGAGATACGGAAGCATACTGACGCATGTGGTTATAAGACAAGCTTTGGACATCATCAGAGAAGTGTCATTATTTGTAAGCCATTATTATTTTATTTTATTTATCTTTTATTTGTTTTATTTTTAGGCGGGTTCTTTCAGTTCAGTAAGTTTTATAGGTTAATTGACTGCTAGATAATGTGTTGAGTTAACCAAAACCTGCTCAAAGCCTGTGATAAATGTTTTAACTTAATTTAAAGGGTTAGTTCACACAAAAATGAGAATTCTGTAAATTCTGTCATTTACCTACCCTCAAGTTGTTCCAAAGAATTTCTTTCTTTCTGTTGAACACAAAAGAACGGTGGTACTGCTTGAATGAGACATACTACACGTGTGACATCTAATGTTGTGTATTCATGTTGTTTGTAGGAAGACACTGAGATGGCCAGTGTGGGTGCTAATCTAGAGAGTTACTTTGAGGAACAGCTGAAACTCTTGTATCCAGACCGGACATTTCCTGGCGTGAAGGAGGAGGCCGTTGCTTCTTTGTGTCCCGATGATACAAGTCCCTTATCAAAGACGCCTCCGCAAACCACTTCCCCTGCAGAGGAGATTGTGAAACCCTCTGGTGAAGATCTCCCTCAGGGGGAACAGCACACTAAAGACATTGAGAAGAAGCCAGAGAACCTCAGCTCTCCTGCAGGATTCAGTCTTGTAGATGCTGAAACGGACAGTAAAGCAACTAAAGATCCAACTTCCTGAGAGAATCTTCCTTGTTCATTCTCTAAAGACTGGATGGTGACATGCACTTTTCTAGAGCGTGAAATCTCTGGTTCAGTTGCAATAATTAATACTGTACATTTTAATTGTTTTAAGCATTTGGAAAATAGGCAGTTTGACCACTAAAGATGTAATATAACAATGCAATGTGGAATATAGGCATAATAAATACCTATATAAATACATCTAAAAGATGCCCATTTGAATTTTCATTTAAAGATGACAAATTACATAGTTCTCTTTTTAGTTATTTAAACACAAATGTAGACATTTTTGAGTCTTCACTGCTCTTATCCATATAATGAAAGTGTATGATGTTTGTCAAGCTTCAAACAGGACAAAAAAAAGTAGCATTGCTCTACAAAGATAACATTGTGTTCATTGTGTTCATGTCCAGATTACAAAAAAATCTGCGTCAAAAACTACTAATTTAATATCAATATATATATTAGTATATATAGCAACAAATAAAAGTAAAGGAAATGTGTAATGACCAATATGCATAACATATACGCATAACAAAGAGGTTGTGATTGGCTCACTACCAACATAAGAATACTACAATAAATGTGTTTAGTCTTGTCCACAAAACCATAATCAGACACATAATCATAACATAATCAGGCATTTAAGCAGAAACCTTTAGATCAAAAGGTTTTTGGGATCATAAGAAACAAGTATTTTACTTGTATACACATGATAAATACGATTGAATTTCAAGCATCAAGAGGAACAAAGGGAAGCTAATACTTCTTTTATTGGTCAACAAGATTATTGCCATATATAAGTAATGACAAAATGCCTATTATTGTCTAAATGGCTTGGCTAAAAGTTGAGTTAGCTCAAAAGTTGTGCTAGAAGTTACAAAAACAGAAATATTTCCAGCTATTTCTAAAACCAGTTTTCCATGGTAAGAATAAAATATTTTGGAATTAACATGCAAGTTTTATAAACCGTAATTACACTGAGTAGTGATGGGAGAAACTGAGCTTTCTGAAACAATGGAATCAATTGACACAAAACTCACGGTTTTGTGTTCCAAACATCATACGCTAGAGATATACGCTGTATAAATGCAATGGGAACACAGCCCAAACATGTTATGACACCTTTCACAATCCAATTGCAATATTACAAATAAACTTACCCACTGGCTCCTCCCACTGGCCATCATGCCCCGCCTGTAACCCTGTGGTCTCCAGACCCACTTCCACTTTTTGGTCCTGGTCCTCCATCAACACCCCCTGGACTTTAGAGTCACGAGATCAGTGATATTCCAATATACAAATACGTTTTTCTTTCCTTACATTTGGCTGCACTCTTCAAAAAGCCTCAGCTATTGTACAGTCATGATTAAGAACATGGTCCACAATACTGGCCCTTATTTCATCAGAAACATGCCTATATTGCCATTTGGCCATTGGCATCTTCTACCTCTTGCACTCTTTTGCCTTCCTACCCTTCCACCTCACATCCTTACTCTTCTTCTTCCTGACTGTTGACCCTGTTTGTTTCCTTATTCTTCTTCCATTGTCAGAATGTGCTCTGTCTATATATGCTTGAACCAAAGCGACTGAGAAAAACTAAATACAAAATTTACGTTTTAGCTGGTGTCCGGGTCAATTGGCGTCTTACAAGTTTACTTTGACGCAAACTTTATGAAGTGTTTGCATAAAGTCGAACTCGTTACCTTTCAAAATACCCGCTATTCCGCTTGTCGTTATGTGTATTGTGTAATTTTATCTTTGAAGCAGATTTGTTATGTGACAGCATTAATTAAAGTTTCTTAAGGGTCAAGATCAAGTTATCTGCATCTCCTGCACTCCATCAAGCCACTCCCATAATAGCTGTCACCACTCAAATTAATACACGACTCAGATTAACTGTATGTGTGTAAAACTAATACAATTATAAAGTTATTATTTTATCATCAATAAATATTTCAATGAGTAAAAATGGCTGTGTCTATAGTATTATAGATTACACAACATTATAATATTATTTTCAAATTAATTTTTAAACTATTATTATTTTAAATTATTGTCCCCGGATTAGTAGGGTACTCTTGTGGCTGAGATAGATTTTAAATATCAATTCCACTATAAAAGATGCTATCTAATCCTGTTTACATGAAATAAACCGAGCAGGTTTAAGTTTACGGACCTGTTGCTATGACAGCAAGTCCAGGATTAGGTTCGAAGAACCAAATAATCCAAGATCATGCCAAATCGTCAACAATCATATCCAGCTAACTGAGTTAGCAACGTACAAAGAACGGGCCCCAGTTGCACCAGCCAGAGCCGATCCTCCCTATACACAAAATACACAAACTGCGTAGGGCCCCCAAAAAAACAGGGGGCCCCCTTGCTCTCAAAGATTATTTAATTTTAGTTTCGTTTTTGAATTTGGCCAGCGGTTATGAAAACATGAATGATCATTTCTTTTTAATGCGGTGCGCTGTCGCCCTTTCTACGCAAAGATCAGTCAAACCATGTAATGTGAATGTCGTACAGTCTTGCTCGAGACTAAAAAAACGAGTTGAAAGTACCGAGCCGTTCCGCGAGCACGATTCGAGATGGAATGAAACATGGACAAATGCGTTTCATTCATTCGTTCATATAGGAAATCATGATCCGCACTCACGAAAACACATGACGAAAAGACATGTCCTTTCCCATCAACGATGAATGTAAAATAAAACGAAAAAAGAGGACTGTTTTCGTGAGTGCGGATCATGATTTCCTATACTCAGTAATTTAACAGATCGACGCACCAAAATAAAAAGACTTAAGTGACGGAAGAGCGCGGTGCAACCGGTGTTGTGGAACTACATTCATTCGTTCATAACCACTCATACCCGCCGACACAGTTTTGCATAGGGCCCCCAGAAGTCTAGGATCGGCACTGGCACCAGCTGTACGTAAGTTACAACTTAGCCTAGTTTTGACGTAAATGGGCACTAAGTTACAACTTGCACACTACTAGATAATTTTTTGTTGCACCATTACACTTAGCTGAAGTGTAACTCTACGTATAAACTAAATATAATAGCAGACTGAGTGAACTGCATCAATATGCTCTTCTTTTACCCGACAACCTTCAATCCTTTAGGCATACATGATGCTGCTGTCATTTACACTCACGTACATATTAAGAGAGAGAGAACAATATGTAAATAAACGTACTTTGTTTCTTTTTTAACGCGTCTTCAACACCACATCTACAGCGCGCCTCTGTGCGCTTCAGTCCATGTTGCGCATGTCAGATGAAATAATAAATAAATGACATTTCTTATGTTTTTTTTTCTTTCAGGATCCTTATTTATTTCAGTTACAGTTTCTGAATGTTATTTACATATAACAATAGCTTGCATATAGACTAATGTTATTAATGTATCGGTTTTTAATGGAAACTTGTTTATATTTTTACCGTAGTATACGTGAGGAAAAAGAAGTTAGAATGAAGGATTAATTAAAATTCATAGCATTCATAGCAAGTTCTGCTCGCATATTTGAAGGTTTATATTGGATGATGTGGGGGATAAACGTCATATTATGCGACTACGCATTACTTTATGGAGAGTTTACAAACTACTTACTACGTCCTGCTTTACGAACAACTGGTGCAACTAAATAATGTATAGATTTAGTTACAAACTAGCCAGTAGTTACCAGGGTTGGGAGGGTTACTTTTAAAATGTATCCCATTACAGTTACAAATTACTTCATTAAAACAGTATTCAGTAATGTAATCCAAGTACCACAATATAATTATTAAGACAATTAATAATTAAGTAATGTAATCTGATTACTTTTGGATTACTTCAAGTCACATATGTAAATAAAGTCAAAAAAGCGTATCTGAGTACTTTTATTCAACTATTACTTTAAAATTAAAACTAATAAAAACTATAAAATGTTTGAAACTATTAAAATCCCATTACAGCCCGTATATATATATATATATATATATATATATATATATGTACAAGGCTATGCAGACATCTAGTGGCTATACAGTTTTATTACAGTTTTATTTTTATTATTTGTTTTTATTTCTTTAACATGTACAAGAGCAAATAAATATAGTTTCACACAACTCAACTTCAACACAACTGCAGCCATGCACACCATGGAATTTTAAATCACTAACAAACTCTAAATTTTAGCTAACATGACAACTATGTTATTTCCTTTATCCTCTTTGAAAACAAAATAACTGTGAAATTTTCCAGACATGAAAACGTTTTTTTCACAGCAGGAAGCATCATCATTTTTTTAACTGTAGCAGACGGGTGTTATTTGTGCGATTTTTGTATCCTGATTATGTAACGCCATTACATGTATTCCGTTACTCCCCAACCCTGGTAGTTACTAAGCTTCTAGTGTGGACTTCAGTCCAGTGCCGCAGACGGTTCCACAAAATTGTGTGAAATTCCATCAGCTGTAGTGATCCTCAGAACCGCGGGGAAGAGTAGGCCTAACTGGAGTCCAGGACATGAATCAACCCTCTACGGACACCTTGGCAATTGAATCGACATTGGCTAAAGATTTAGTCGCATATAGGGCTATGAATAGAGAACACGTTTGACATCTCTGAATGCAGACCATTTCTTAGCCACCGCCGTAGTGTAGTCAGCAAAAATAGACGATCTCTTTCCGTTGTGATTAAGAGGAGAGAGTTCCGCAGCCCTTTGAAGAATCTCAGTACAAACGTGAAAGTAATGCACTCTAATGACGAAAGGGCGAGGAGGCTGGCCTTTCTTTGGTTTCTTATGCCGTGTACGGTGTGCGCGATCCAACAGAGGCTTATCCTGAAGCCGCAACACTTCCTGCAGAAGTTGGGCAACATATTCAGATGGATGAGAACCCTCGCTGCCTTCAGGAAGACCCACCAGGCGAATATTGTTTCTCCTAGAGCGACCCTCCAAATCTTCGCACTTAGCGTCCAGATGAGTTAAGCGTTCTTTGAGAGACGAAGTCAAATTCTCCAGTTCCGTTATGCGATCACTATGATCCGAAGAAGATCGCTCCAGTTCTTTGATGGTATTAGTGTTAGATTCGTCCATCTGTTGTAAAGGTTCCAACCAGCCTTTAACATCTGACCACACTGTGGCAATCTCTGAGCGTAAGTCAATAGATAATGAGTCTATTTTCTGACAAATCTCATTCTTGACAGAGTCCAGTATCATCTGAAGACAAGTTATATTCCCGGATAAATTATCCACGGCGCACTCATTCGTCGAGTTCCCATTAGCGTCGCCTGAAGAGGCAGAGACTTTGTTGCAGCCCTCCCTTACCCCCGTCGGCTTTGGAGCGAGATGTTGCCATGTTTATGTTGCCATGTTTACCACATATTATAAATGCAAGTGTAGTCTTAGAGCACTTAAGCTAATTTTAAAACGTTTTACGAAAAAAAAAAACCTGTTGTACAGTTGAATAAGTGAATAAATCTGCTGCCTTCTCTGGGAGCGATCGAAAACACGTCCTACATGCTTTATGCGCAACATGGCCCCCGACTTTTATTTCTTATACACATTTTTACATATTATCTTTCATGCAACGCCTCTCATATGCAAATTGTTTTGAGACTGAAATTGAGACTGATTTCCATTTGGCCTTTGCATGCAATACAATGCTCTTCATTCAAATAGCTGTACACAGGATGGAAAGTATCAGTGCTCAGTAAGGACATGTATATCTCCAAGATGTCTGTTGATAAGTGCATATTATTACTGGTTAACTCAGATTTTTTTTTTTTTTGATGCCCAGAACTAAATAACAGTGTTTGTGGTAAACATTACTAATTACTTTTAGGTTACTTTGTTTAAAGTCTTACTAACATTACAGTTCAGTACAATAATACAAATGTGCCACTCAATATTTTAATAAGGACTAAAAACAATAGCAAAATTACAGTACAATGGCATGACTAAAGAAAAATTCAATATATCTCTGAAAATGTAACTTTCTTGATTTGTGTGTCCATGTGTAAGTACACGTTTTCTTCTGTGTGTGTGCTTCTTTGTGTTTTTGGGTTCATTATCCTCTAACATTCATTTATAATACAAGCGGTTTAAGATATCATGTTTGTGTTGATTGCTGCACATATCAGAGGTCATTGCAACATGTAGGGGCGGTTTCCCAGACAGGGTTTAAATTAAGCCAGGAGTGGGCTTAATCTAGAATAGTTAATCATGGTTTAAAAAATGGCTTTCTGAAACAGATTAAGTACAGATAACTAACTCCTGGACTATGGAGTCCTGAACTAAAATAAACTAGATTAATATAAAACCAACTGTATCTAACCAACTAATCTGAATTAGCACGACAGAGGTTGCCTATAAAACATGGAATGAACCAAGAAATGCTTAAAATTGTATGCAACTGAGAAGCAAATCCAAGGAAAACAATAGCAGCTGAAAAAACTGCAATAAAAAAAAAAAAAAACTTTACTGAACAAGAGAAAACGTTTTTAAAACAAATGTGCCACTCAATATTTTAATAAGGACTAAAAACAATAGCAAAATTACAGTACAATGGCATGACTAAAGAAAAATTCAATATATCTCTGAAAATGTAACTTTCTTGATTTGTGTGTCCATGTGTAAGTACATGTTTTCTTCTGTGTGTGTGCTTCTTTGTGTTTTTGGGTTCATTATCCTCTAACATTCATTTATAATACAAGCGGTTTAAGATATCATGTTTGTGTTGATTGCTGCACATATCAGAGGTCATTGCAACATGTAGGGGCGGTTTCCCAGACAGGGTTTAAATTAAGCCAGGAGTGGGCTTAATCTAGAATAGTTAATCATGGTTTAAAAAATGGCTTTCTGAAACAGATTAAGTACAGATAACTAACTCCTGGACTATGGAGTCCTGAACTAAAATAAACTAGATTAATATAAAACCAACTGTATCTAACCAACTAATCTGAATTAGCACGACAGAGGTTGCCTATAAAACATGGAATGAACCAAGAAATGCTTAAAATTGTATGCAACTGAGAAGCAAATCCAAGGAAAACAATAGCAGCTGAAAAAACTGCAATCAAAAAAAAAAAAAACTTTACTGAACAAGAGAAAATGTTTTTAAAGCAAGCAAAGGAAACCGCACACATCAGGTGTCAAATGAAAGAGAAGGAATGCCTAGAAATCTCTTTGTAATTAATTCTTGCATAAATTCTTGCAATCAGCAAATTGTCAGTTTTGCAACATTTTTATTATTATTTATTATGTTGTACATAAAGTATCTGTTTTGTAGAGAGAGAGAGTCATGGTTAGAATGATTTTGGCACCCTAAGAAAATATGATCAAAGAAGGTTATTAAAGTAAATCTGTATTATTCAGAATCTAATGCCTTACTATAAACTTAGGGATGAGTTTTCAGTCCAGGGTCTTTACGTCTTCCGTGGTTCCAGACTGGTGGTGCCTGTGGTGTATTGTACGCACTAAACAGCATCTGCGTGACCTTTACTGGTGGCCTCATATGGACTCCCAGGTGCGGGTCTGCATATCTGCCTATATCTGTTGCTAGTCAAATGACAAGACAGCTCTCACACATCCGGCTCCTCTACAGCCTGTCCCACTCCCTGACGGTCCCTGGAAGATATTGGGCCTTGATATTGTAGGGCCATTTGAGACTGCTATTACTTCTTGTTGGTATGCTGTGACTCTGACAGACTACTATTTGAAGTAGCCTTTTGCCCATCCGCCACGACCGACGCTGTCTTAGACTTCCTGACTACCGTTTTCAGCCGTCATGGAAATCCAGAAGCCGTCGTCACTGATAATGAAATGCAGTTTACATAGACTGCCTATCATAATGTGATTGACTGAGATGGAAGTGTTTAGAATTGCTTTAGCTTTGTTGTTTCGCAAGGTCAAATAAGAAATATTCTTTTGCAAGTGTTCTAAGTTTCATGTACAAGAAATAATTTCATTTCAATTGTTATTGCCAGATATTTATGATGGTTATTGATTTATCTTCTTGGGTAACCATTGTTGCAGCTTTATGACAATAATTCCATTCATGTCGAAAATATGTTTGTTACTGAGGAAATGTTCTTAACAGAGAGGGAAGATGTTGTGTTCTGTGAAACACTGTGATTCTGCATATAACCGCTATGTGACAGTATCATAGCATGATAAGTAAAAGGTAGACAGAGTAATAGAGAGAGTTCTGTGTTATTGCTGTTGACTTACGAGTTGTTTGGTATTCTTGATGTAATCAAATCTCAATTGTATGAAGTTAGCTCTGGCCTTGGTCCTATTCATCCGCAACACCACAATTTTTGGATCCTTTAATAAAGACCTTGGAATGGAATTCTCTCTGCCTAGATTTTTTTAGACTATATTTAAAATTTGATAAACTATTTTAAAATCCAACTGTTAACAGGCATGTTACATTCTATGTATGCTGTTATGTTGGATTATTGTAGATATGCACTGTAGCAAATCAATTAACAACAAACACAGACAAGTTTAAATGGATAGTTCACCCAAAAATGTAAATTATGTCATTAATTACTCACCCTCAAGTCGTTCCAAACCCGTAAGACCTTCATTCATCTTCGGAACCCAAATTTTTGATGAAATCTGAGAGCTTTCTGACCCTGCATAGTCAGCAAGGGAACTACCACATTCAAGACCCAGAAACATCGTTTTGGAGATCGTTAAAATAATCTATGTGAAATCAGTGGTTCAACCGTAATTTTATGAAGATACGAGAATACTTTTTGTGCACAAAGAAAACAAAAATAACAACTTTATTCAACAATTTCTTCTCTTCCGTGTCAGTGTCTGTCGCATGCGTTGTGGTACTCTCGTGAATGGCGGCGGACGCTGACACCAAAGAAGTAGTTAATTACAGACCGATCTCGAATCTCCCTTTTCTGTCCAAGATACTACAAAAGGTAGTATCCTCACAATTATATTCCTTCTTAGAGAAAAATTGAATTTGTGAGGATTTCCATTCAGGATTTAGACTGTATCATAGTACTGAGACTGCTCTCATTAGAGTTACAAATGACCTGCTCTTATCATCTGATCGTGGTTGTATCTCTCTGTTAGTGCTACTGGATCTTAGCGCTGCGTTCGACACTATTGACCACAACATTCTTTTGCATAGACTAGAAAACTTTGTTGGCATTAGTGGAAGTGCATTAGCATGGTTCAAATCAGTTGGCATTAGTGGAATTGCATTGTCATGGTTCAAATCTTACTTATCTGACCGTCATCAATTCATAGCAGAAAATGACGAGGTATCATATCGATCACAAGTACAGTATGGAGGGCCACAATGCTCAGTACTAGGACCATTGCTGTTCACACTTTACATGTTACCCTTGGGAGATATCATCAGGGAACATGGTGTTAGCTTTCACTGTTATGCTGATGATACTCAGCTCTATATCTCTTCGCAGCCTGGCGAAACATACCAATTCGAAAAACTAACGGAATGCATAGTCGATATAAAAAACGGGATGACGAGTAATTTCTTACTGCTAAATTCTGAAGGTGTTAATTATCGGACCTAAAACCTCCGCATGTAATAACCTAGAACACTGTCTAAGACTT
>NW_015541115.1:11578-11933 GCF_001515605.1 Sinocyclocheilus anshuiensis | reverse complement strand
CAGGAAGTATGACCATATTAGCCCGGTTCTGTCAACACTGCACTGGCTCCCTATTAAACATTGTATAGATTTTAAAATCTTGCTTATTACTTATAAAGTACTGAGTGGTTTAGCACCTCAGTATTTGAACAAGCTCTTATTCCATTATAGTCCTCCACCTCCGCTGCGTTCTCAAAACTCTGGCAATTTGATAGAATATCAAATATCAAAATCAACTGCTGGTGGCAGATCCTTTGGTAACACTTTATTTCGATAGTCCACATTCTATTAACTATTAAGAGTAAGTAACTTTGCAACTACATGTCAACTAGCAGTTAGTAGAGTATTAGTAGACTGTCTGCTTAATATCTTCTAA
>NW_015541115.1:5210-11415 GCF_001515605.1 Sinocyclocheilus anshuiensis | reverse complement strand
AACTCTGGAATAACCTACCTAACATTGTTCGGGAGGCAGACACACTCTGTCAGTTTAAATCTAGATTAATAAAAAGACCCATCTCTTTAACCTGGCTTATTTAATACTGTAAAGTTGCTTTGACACAATCTGTATAGTTAAATGCGCTAAAAATATATATATATTTCATGAAAAATATCTGAATATCTGAAATAGCTGAAACATTTCCATTTCCCATTTCCACGAAGTTCATACATCACAAGTTAACATATTTGCATAATGCATAATAAAAGCCATATCTTGTATTCCATAAATAACATTTTCATTCTACATCTAATATATATATATACAGGTGCATCTCAATAAATTAGAATGACATGGAAAAGTTCATTTAAGTTTCACAATTTGAGTTGAATTACTGAAATAAATGAACTTCTCCACGACATTCTAATTTATTGAGATGCACCTGTATTAATCTGACAAAGTGAATGTTTCAAAGGAAAATGAAAGAGAGCGAGGTTTGAAGTTAACTTTTAGCATGATGTTCATTTACCAGTTTACCAGGCCAAGCTCCTAAAAACCATTGATGAGACTGGCCCAGACTTTGAGCTCTTTCGTGAGCTGTGCAGCACCATAGACTTGGCTTTAGTACAATAATGGTGCAGTTGATTTGCTGCGCCATGAAGAAATTTGTTGTCCTAAATCTGATGGAGATTAAAGTCTACAAGAAGATTGTCCTCCTAGACTCCGCTATGAACCCACCAAGGGCCTCTTCGGAGGCACTATAGAGGACTTTACTGAGTGGTTTACAGTAACCCAGAAAACATTGCAGGTGATGTGTCATTTTCTGCCAAAAAGAACCAGCTCGACAACTCACCTGGTTCACTCAGCATAAATTGTTGTAATCTGTGAGAGGCACCAACAATGGCATTGCTCTCAACAAGGTTGTAGAGTATCAGGTATACGGTTATGTGAACTGAATTCGAAAGGGAACAATCTTGGGTTACTTACATAACCTCTGTTTTCTGAGATGAAGGAATGATACGTCACCTAAGCTGGCTGTTACTGTGCTTGAACTGGGAAAAACTTCACCCTTCACCCAGACCTTTCCAATGATATGTATTTTGTCAAGATTATAAGAAGTTTTGATTATAAAATATTGTAATACATTTTGTAATATGACATACTGGCCACTGTAGGGGAGGAGCCTGCTAAAAGATTTTAAAGTACCATTTCCATGGTAACACAATGTCTGATTTCAAAATGGTTTCCAGGAACTGAGTTTTGCCCCCCTGTTCTAAAGAGATGTTCTTTAGCACCACTCTAAAGATAGGCCATGTGCCTGCCGATAATGGTGTACTTGAAAGCCATTGGTCAGTCAATTTCAATTATCTGCCTTAATTACAGTTATAAGAGTTCAGTATTATTTAGAAGGAAGGTGTTTACAGATAGCATAAGCTACTGACACAATGTCTTGTATCCTCATTTCAGGGAACCAAGGTTACGTGAGTAACTGGAGAATTTTATTTATTTATTTATTTATTTGTAAAGCTTTCTGCCTTTTTGCAACCCTAAATAGGAATTAATAAAATTGAATGGACTTACAGTACATTGTTTTATATGTAGGCCTGTGGGTGTGGGTTTGTGTGTGTATTTATTTAATTTCTTCATATTTCTTGAAGTTTTAACAGAACACTTAATTTTCCAGAATATTATACAATTCAACATCCCATGTGTTGTGGTCAGTTCAGCTCAAATTTATACTCATTAATTAAAGAGAGGCCAGTTCTTGAGATCTGAATTTGCCCAATTTAGGTCTGCATGCATATGTACAAAAGGACTTGGTATTAAGAGTGCTGTAAGTTATTTATTTATGGAATGGTACACAGAAAATTATCTTACCCAACACTACTAGCCATTTCATAATAACAGATGAATAAAAAAAAATAACAAAAACATTACAGTTATCTGTTTAAAACTCAAATCAAAGTAATTTGTTTTGGGAAACAGAATTACATCCCCTACAATTCAATGAAATCATAGCTGTGCTAAAATAAAACTCTAATTAAATAATTAAAATAAAAGTTGCATTAAATTGTTTTAAGATAGTTGAAAGAGTTTACAATGTATCATAATCATATCAACACATTTACATGTACTACTTCACAACCAGCACAGAATTACTACTTTTATATGTACTGCAACGATGTTGATACTTCTGACCAGACAGCTGGAGTCAAAGTGAGCCAGGACCACCACTGTTGCACGCTCAAACTAGGTGTACATAAGGAGAGTGTAATATGATGTGTTTAAATTCATTACAGAGAAGAACATTAGAGTTATTATTTCTTGAAAATCCCAATAATGTGATAAATTACCTCGTGAAAACACATATCCATTTGACTGAACTCTCCATGTCAGTTTTGTTTCCTTTTCTATCCCCCATTCCTCCAGCTTCTGTTTTGTCTAAAGAAAAAAAAATCAATCCATTATTATGAATTACTACTGGTATACACACTCTCTTTGCTTGTCTTAGTAACTGTCACTTTCAACATAACAAGGCCTGGGGAAAAAAAAACAAAAAAAAACATTTTTCAACTTTTGCTTTACATTCAAAAGGACGAACTAAATATTACATGAGCAATTTGCAATGCTGTTACTAAAATGAGAAACATCTAAATACTGTTTAAATCTTTAAAATGAAATAGTGATTTGTGTGACTTTAAATTTTCTAGCAATAAACATCAAGATTTTGCCAGAATGTGTAGCAGGACTGGAAAAAAAAATCCCTAAAAGAAGCTTGTCACTCAGCCAATTTGAGACCAAATGCTGGTTTATATATAATTCACATGACCACAATGTTGTGGTTACAACAGGGTATGTGCCCATGGTGCATGTTGGGCCTCTTATATTGAATCAGAATATACATTCTCCCGTTGTAGGACAGGCTAATTCGGAGATCAGTATCAGACTGTGGATATATATCTGATGTTGTCCTCTCTGTCCTTGAAATTGTGCTTGGTTATTTCAAAGAACAACAGTCAATTTTAAACTATAATCAGTGCATGCTTCCGTTCTACCACATTATGCATTTCTGGTGACAGCACTCCAACTGTGTGTTTTAAATGACAGTTTTTCTGAGGAGAGGAGAAATGAAGAGAAGGGAAAGAAGATGATTTTTTTTCGCGTTGCATTGCATTGGCTTAGGATTGTGGAGTCATTAAATGCTGATGGAAAAGCTGTGTCTTCAGTTACTTTTTGAAAAGTTGTGGTGGTTTCAGCAGTTCAGGTATAGGTTGGCAGCTCATCTCACCAGAGAGCTTTGCAGCATATTGTGTCAGGAAGGGTCTGATTTTGCTGATGTTGTCGGAGCCATTGTCGAAATATGGGTGTAAAAGCAGTTAGTCTTCATATACAATCCCAGGTTCTTTGCTTTCCTGGTTGATATTAGTGTTGTAGACCCCCAGCTGGCCAGTGATGTTGTGGTTTGCAGAGATTACAAGGAGCACCGTTTTCACAAGACTGAACTGGAGATGGCACTCCTTCATCAAAGTTGAGTTGGCTGAAAGGCAGACACTGATATGAACTGAAGTGGTGGGGTCATCAGGTTGAAACAACAGATATAGCTGCGTATCATCTGCATAGCAATGGTAGGAGAAGCCATGTGTCTTTGTAATCATGCCCAGTGAGGTTGTGTAAATGGAGAAAAGAAGAGAAGTGAGCACTGAACCTTGAGGCGCCAATGTGATTAGCTTATGTGATTCAGACACTCCTCTCTGTGAAACCTTGAAATATCTGCCTGTGAGGTACGACTAAAGCAACCTGTGATGTCCAAGTCAGAAAGGGTCGACAGGAGGAACTGGTGGTCAATAAAGGATCACTGTGTCAGCCTTCATTATCAATCTCTCTTTAGTCATAAAAGTCTGATGCTCTCTTTTGTAAGGCTCTTTAAATCTAATTTCAACTGAAGTGCTCCCCACAATGGTTGGCTGCCGAAAGATTTTATGACACCAAAGAAGGATTGTAATTTAAGAGAAGAACATTAGAGTTATTATTTCTTGAAAATCCCAATAATGTGATAAATTACCTCGTGAAAACACATATCCATTTGACTGAACTCTCCATGTCAGTTTTGTTTCCTTTTCTATCCCCCATTCCTCCAGCTTCTGTTTTGTCTAAAGAAAAAAAAATCAATCCATTATTATGAATTACTACTGGTATACACACTCTCTTTGCTTGTCTTAGTAACTGTCACTTTCAACATAACAAGGCCTGGGGAAAAAAAAACAAAAAAAAACATTTTTCAACTTTTGCTTTACATTCAAAAGGACGAACTAAATATTACATGAGCAATTTGCAATGCTGTTACTAAAATGAGAAACATCTAAATACTGTTTAAATCTTTAAAATGAAATAGTGATTTGTGTGACTTTAAATTTTCTAGCAATAAACATCAAGATTTTGCCAGAATGTGTAGCAGGACTGGAAAAAAAAATCCCTAAAAGAAGCTTGTCACTCAGCCAATTTGAGACCAAATGCTGGTTTATATATAATTCACATGACCACAATGTTGTGGTTACAACAGGGTATGTGCCCATGGTGCATGTTGGGCCTCTTATATTGAATCAGAATATACATTCTCCCGTTGTAGGACAGGCTAATTCGGAGATCAGTATCAGACTGTGGATATATATCTGATGTTGTCCTCTCTGTCCTTGAAATTGTGCTTGGTTATTTCAAAGAACAACAGTCAATTTTAAACTATAATCAGTGCATGCTTCCGTTCTACCACATTATGCATTTCTGGTGACAGCACTCCAACTGTGTGTTTTAAATGACAGTTTTTCTGAGGAGAGGAGAAATGAAGAGAAGGGAAAGAAGATGATTTTTTTTCGCGTTGCATTGCATTGGCTTAGGATTGTGGAGTCATTAAATGCTGATGGAAAAGCTGTGTCTTCAGTTACTTTTTGAAAAGTTGTGGTGGTTTCAGCAGTTCAGGTATAGGTTGGCAGCTCATCTCACCAGAGAGCTTTGCAGCATATTGTGTCAGGAAGGGTCTGATTTTGCTGATGTTGTCGGAGCCATTGTCGAAATATGGGTGTAAAAGCAGTTAGTCTTCATATACAATCCCAGGTTCTTTGCTTTCCTGGTTGATATTAGTGTTGTAGACCCCCAGCTGGCCAGTGATGTTGTGGTTTGCAGAGATTACAAGGAGCACCGTTTTCACAAGACTGAACTGGAGATGGCACTCCTTCATCAAAGTTGAGTTGGCTGAAAGGCAGACACTGATATGAACTGAAGTGGTGGGGTCATCAGGTTGAAACAACAGATATAGCTGCGTATCATCTGCATAGCAATGGTAGGAGAAGCCATGTGTCTTTGTAATCATGCCCAGTGAGGTTGTGTAAATGGAGAAAAGAAGAGAAGTGAGCACTGAACCTTGAGGCGCCAATGTGATTAGCTTATGTGATTCAGACACTCCTCTCTGTGAAACCTTGAAATATCTGCCTGTGAGGTACGACTAAAGCAACCTGTGATGTCCAAGTCAGAAAGGGTCGACAGGAGGAACTGGTGGTCAATAAAGGATCACTGTGTCAGCCTTCATTATCAATCTCTCTTTAGTCATAAAAGTCTGATGCTCTCTTTTGTAAGGCTCTTTAAATCTAATTTCAACTGAAGTGCTCCCCACAATGGTTGGCTGCCGAAAGATTTTATGACACCAAAGAAGGATTGTAATTTACACCCGGTCATGGGATTTGCATACTTCTGAACTGCACTCTGGAACATAGGAAGCTTACCAATTCTAGGTTCTTCCATACGGCCTGGCCTTAGCACCTCATACCTTCATGAAGTGCATGGATGCTGATTAGGCTCCATTGTGGACAAGCCGTAGCGTGTCAAGACAAAAGCTACGCTAAGGTCGTAACCTTCCCAAAGCCCCAGCGCAAATACACTGACCTTGGTACCAAGGGGAGCAAATTGTGAGTACATCGCTGCTGGAGAAGGCCATGCTGCTGTTCCGTCCACAAAAAAAGTTTTTGAAAGGGATTTCAACCTTCAGTTAAAGATTGCTTCATATTTTTCCTATTTGTTCTTTCAGCCTGGCAGAACGATGGGGAAGCGAGCCTAAAGGAAAAGGTCGCTATGGAGACCACATCCTACCTGTTGGGAGGTGACATGTGGCGATACTGATATGGACTGACCCAGGGGGCAGTACTACATATGG
>NW_015541115.1:3500-5146 GCF_001515605.1 Sinocyclocheilus anshuiensis | reverse complement strand
TTGTTTTCTGTGTTCATGCACATTAGTTAGTTAGTTAGTTAGTTAGAGCTCGGTTCCAAGCCATAGTGACTTGATGGATAAATTGTCTATAAGAAGATCTATCTTGTGCAAGTTGATTGAGCTCGGCCAGTGTCCGTGTTGACGTTGCGGTGATTGTATCGAGCCATCGAGTTGCTGGCCTTCCTTGTTTCCTTATTCTCTTTGTTCGGCCAAGCATGATGTCCTTTTCCAGTGATTGATGTCTCCTGATGATGTGGCCAAAGTAGGCGAGTTGTAATTGTGTAATCCGAGATTCAAATTATATTGCTGGCTTGATTTGTTTGTCCTTCTTGCGGTCCATGGGATTGATAAAATTCTTCTCCAGCACTACATTTCAAATGCAATGATCTGTCGACTGTCCTGTTTCCTTAACGTCCAACTCTCGCAACCGTAGGTGACTACGCAAAAGATCAAATTGTGCATAAGCTGTATCTTGGTTGACGGGGAGATTCTTAGATTTAAAAACCTTATCCAATGACTTCATCATCGACTTTCTCATTGCGATTCTTGGTTCACTATCGATCCAAGTAGATTGAAGTCCTTAACAACTTCTATTTCATCGCCATTCAGCCGGTAAGTGTACTGGTCATCTACGGTGTCTATGGTTCCTGTCCCGCTGTTGCTGAGCCACGACAGCGATTGGGATCGCGGGGATCACAAATTAATCTAGCGCTCTCTCTCTCGAGGTTCGGAAGCCCGCGCTGCGGTCTCTTCCCTCTTTGAGTGAGAGCTCTATGCTGCAGCTATCTTCCTCTGAGGAGGTTGATGTTAGCAATGATGTATTTGAGATTGAGGACTCGCCATCTAAATCTTTTGCATATGAAAAGCATACTGCATTTTAGATCGCTCGATTCTCCCTGCCCTCGCTATAATTAGGGGTGGGGATGCACATGATTTATGTGTGGTTTGTTTTGGAGCAGAGCACGCACAGTCAGCTCTTGAGTGGGCTGGCTGTGTTCATTCATAAAATGTCCCGTGTGTGGTTTGTTTTGGAGCGGAGCACGCACAGTCAGCTCTTGAGTGGGCTGGCTGTGTTCATTCATAAAATGTCCCTAAGTGTAATTACCTTGGATGTTTAGCTCTGCTCCCTCTGGTGTTTCTTCTCGAGGGAAGAAAGTCTTATGCATTATAAAATTGAGTGGCTCTTTATGGCATTACGGGTCTGCAGCAAATAATGTCGGAGGAATCAGTAGGCAGATGAGAGGTTCCATTTCTCTCTCTTTCCCCCAAATGTGTGCAAATGTATAAATGTGTTTGCAGGCTATATATTATAATCAGACCGTGTTCACTTGTCTGGTTGTTTGGCTGCATTTAAGTATGAGGAATTAAATGATGAATATTCATCTGGCTTTGAGAAGTTAGATATATATTTTGGATACATATTTACTTATATATATATATATATATATATATATATTATTCAGCAGAGGGATCGGAGACGGGCCTCACCCTTTCTCCTCCCTCACTTTCTAAATAAAGTGCTCTCTTGGTATATAAAAAAATTATTGAGTAAGAGCATGGTGTTATACCTCTCTTCCTCCAAGGAGGTTGATGTGGTCAGCAAAATATGAGTTGGTATGTCGGGACCTACCGGTTTTACCTGTCTC
>NW_015541115.1:0-3489 GCF_001515605.1 Sinocyclocheilus anshuiensis | reverse complement strand
TGGGCCCCGAGCAGGCTCTGGTCATGGAACAAGAAGTAGACACTCTCTTGAGGAAGGAGGCCATCGAGGTGGTCCCTCCTCTCGACAGAGAGTCCGGGTTCTACAGCCAGTACGTCATCGTTCCGAAAAAGGATGGGTTACATCCGATTTTAAATCTGCGTTTGTTGAACTGCTTCATGTGAGTCATGCGACTCAAGTTCAGAATGCTCACGATCAAACTGGTCGACTCTCAAATCAGGTTAGAGGACTGGTTTGTGACGATAGATCTGAAGGACACATACTTCCATATATCCATCCTTCCTCAACACAGGAAGTTCCTGAGTTTTGCTTTCGGGGGCAAAGCGTACCAATATTGGGTTCTTCCGTTCGGTCTGGCACTCTCACCCCACACTTTCACCAAGTGTGTGGATGCTGCTCTGGCTCCTCTGCGACTCCAGGGCATCCCCATACTGAATTACATCAATGATTGGTTGATACTAGCTCAGTCAGAGCAGATAGTGGTTTGGCATCGAGATGTCGTTCTCGTTCACATGAAAGAGTTGGGTTTAAGACTAAACGCAAAGAAAAGTGTATTTTCTCCAGTACAGAGGACCACTTATCTGGGCGTAGTGTGGGATTTAACCATGATGCAGGCACGTCTGTCTCCTGCTCGGATCAAGGCGATCTTCACGGCAGTCAAGAGACTGCTCTCCGTGAGGGCAGTGTACATCCTTGGGCACCTCAATCAGGGAGCAGACATCCTGTCGAGGCAGGGGCTGAGGCCCGGGCAATGGAAGCGCCACACCGAGGTGGTGGAGCAGATTTGGAAGAAGTTAGGTCAAGCCCAGGTAGACTTGTTTGCGTCTCAAGAGACCTCACAATGTCCCCTGTGGTTCTCCCTCACGCATCCAGCTCCGCTGGGGCTGGATGCTATGGTACAGACGTGGCCGAGGCTTTGTCTGTATGCCTTCCCCCGATTGCTCTGCTCCCGGGAATTCTGGAGAGAGTTCGCCAGGACGGGGTTCGTCTCATAATAATAGCCCCATATTGGCCGGCCATGGTTTGCGGATCTGGTAGCCCTACTCGAAGAGTAGGTTTTTTTTCAACGCAACTCCGTCGCGTTGCCATACTTCCTGAATCCCTGTGAGCGACTTGCTTCAACTATCAAAAGCTAATGCTGCTTGTTTCGGATGCGCTTTTAAGCTATCTGGTCTCTACGTCACCCCGCCCGTGACATTTCACCATTCCATTGGACTGATTTCACATGTGATTCAGAGTGTGGGCACACAGGGGTGTTCCCAAAGCATTTTCGACACAGCGTCTTGTTCCCTCAGGGAACCAGGGTTACATACGTTTACCTAGAGACATTCCTCATGCCCTCTGAGCTGCTCGTTATCAAAGTGGTATCATCTGCATATCTGAGATTGTTTATGTTATGCCCCCCAATACAAATTCCTTCTTCGCTTTCAGCAAGCTTGGCATTCCTGAAGATTACTAGCATATAAGTTGAACAAAAATGGTTATAGAATGCATCCTTGTCTGACTCCTCATTCCACTCTAAACCACTGGATTTCTCCATACTCAGTTCTGACTGCCTCTTGGTCTTCATAGAGACTTTTTATGAGGTTGATCAGATGGATTGGCACACCCATGTTCTTTAGCATCATCATTAGACAATAGCATCACAGAGACAATCATCATTTCGTCTTGTACACCCAGGTTATTCTGGTAGAGTTCTCAGTGTATTCTTTCCATTGGTTTTTGATTTCTTCCGGCTCCGTCGACTTGGTCCCATTGGAATTTTTCAGTATGCCAGTCCTGAGTCGGAATAAACTCTCCTAAGTTCCCTGCTGATCCTATTTGCTGCTTGCCGATTGCCACTGGCATTGACTGCTCACCTTTTATCCAAAATCTTCAAAGTATCGGCAGTTATCCATGGTTGTGAAGGTCTTTTCTGCTTTCTGGTAAGTGTTTTTGCGGCTTCATCATTAACTATAGTTCTTATGTCCATCCATAGCTCCTCGGGTTCTTTATCAGTGGTGCCCAGTACTGAAAAACAATTATGTAGATTGCTCCAGAACACCTGCGGGATGCTGGTCAAATCAGATTTTGGCACCATCGGCTGTCTTCTCTCCTTTTGAAGTTGAATTTTAAACTTGCACATTAAAAGTTTGTGATCAGTTCCACAATCAGTTCCTGGCTTTGTTTTCACCGTTAAGATTTGATTCTTATGGATACCATTTGGTGATGTCCAACATCCACATTACAGAAGTAGAAATACTGTCATAAAATGAGCTCACTGTAGCTGTTATTAAGCTGTTTTGCTTACAACTTCCTGTGTGTTAACTGCTAAATCATCCTTGATTATCCTGGACAGTTAGAGATTTGTTATACCTTATTACAGGGCTTCCTCAAATCTAGTCCTCGGGGGCCACTGCCCTGCAGAGTTTAGCTCAAACTCTGAACAAACTCACTTAACTGTAATTTTCTAGGGATCCTGAAGACCTTCATGAGCTGGCTCAGGTGTGTTTGATTAGGGTCAGACCTAAACTCTGCAAGGCATTGGCCCTCCAGGGCAAGATTTGAGGAATATGCCTTATTAGTATGCTAGGCTGCTTACTACATTGTCCACTCAAAATATTTACATTAATAACATTGCTTCTATCATTTCTTACCATTGAAGCAAAAAAATGGAAATAGACCATTGCAATCATAATCATTCCATGAGCTACTATGCATCAAACCACACGCCTCATATCCACCATAGTTGTTTGGTTCTCCAGAGCCCCAAGTGCTAAATGCAATTTTCTGATTTTGATAAGACCACCGCCAGCTATTGATGTCATTGTACAGTCCAGTCCAAGCCATTTTAGTAATTTTTTGAACTACTTCTCGTAGATTCACCCAGTCTTCCTCACTTTGAACAGTAGCCAGGTCAATGTGATTCTCTCTGCAGTAAGCTTGTGCCTGTTTCCAAGTCTTCTGTTCCTGAATTACAACATACTCACGTGAGATGCCCCCAGTAAATGAACAGAATCCTGTTGAGAAAAGTATTGAACGTTACAGTGTGCAGACATACACATGCAAACACTTAACCAGGCATGGGATTAGGATTTTTTTGAGGTGAAGCATTTTTTTAGGTGAGCTATAAGGAAAAAAGCCAAACAGCGTCGCGCCAGACACAAATCTAGATCAAAGAAAAGCTTTTTGAGGTGCGTAAATCCAACATATGAATCCAAAATCAAACAACAGATCCGCACATGAAAAATATGCCAAAAAAGCTCAAAAGACATTTAATATCCAGAGGCCAAAATACACTGCACAAAGTGATAAGGTGTAAAAAGTGCAAAACGTTTTCATGATCAACGCTTCATCAGTGTTGTGTTTCCAGGTATACACCTGCACTCATTTAAACAATATCACCGTAATGACATTAATATTCCGGACCTTAAATACAGTATACCAACAAACAGGCAAAAGATATATATATATACAGTATATATATATATA
>NW_015541114.1:0-1306 GCF_001515605.1 Sinocyclocheilus anshuiensis | reverse complement strand
AACAGAACAACCTACAATGAACACGGACAAGTTTCTATTTTACAAACAAAAAAAAAACATTTGACCTACATAAAAATATTTTACTTTTCTTACTATTTAAGGTACACATTTTCAGATGTCCCTGTATGACATCACATATAATTATTATATTATTATATATAATTATTAAATAATTTTCTTCCCAAAACTTGAACATCAATGAAATGAGATGCATCAAGAAATAAAGAAAACATAACATTAACATTAAACTGTCCATAAAAAGTCTTTTATTCCAGGGATGCAAACTCATTATGGTTGAAAAAGATGACAAAGATGCGATTAACATTTAATTAACAATTAAAATGATTAACACTGCTGTCATCAATGAAATTTAAGAGCAGCTTTATTTTCATACAATGATTTTCAAAAACAACCTGTTTAACGCAAAATACGTTTCTTCTTGTTTTTCACTATACGAGCCACAAGAGAACTATTAAGGGAATAATTCAAGACAGTTATATACCCTTATCTAATCGTAATTATGTTGAAGTAGATTTGTCTCTCGTTGTCTGAGAGAATATGCGCCGTTAATGCAGCGTTAAGCTTTACTTTCACTTTCTCTATAGTGAATTGACTGAGGTTAAGACGTTCACTGGCGTAACTCTTACACAAAGTTTGCACGTTGCTTGTGTTATATCCATTGGCTCGCCTTCATGGTTTAAAACAGAAATATTTCCAATATTGCGACACAGTACATCGTGTATGCTTTCTTTTCATTTTATTATAATGAACTACGTAAACTTGCAAAGCCAGAGCTCGCACACACACAAATAAAAAACAAGCAGGACCGTTTGATAGTGGGCGAGTTCAAGCGGGTACAGAATTGAGATGAGAAAGGACCCCCCTCAAAAAAAAATTTTTTTTAAAAACTCACCGGATCTACACGACTCACACAAATGACCCATTTTGAATTCAAAACGGCGAATTTCGCCGAAAGGTGACAAGTTTGCATCCCTGTTATTCCATCATGTATGCTGTTTGTATCATACCACGCGTGAGAAGAGACGCAGTGTCTCCAGGTCCTCCAGTATGTTACTGTTCTTGGTGGTGACCAGCACCATGTAGAGCTTCTCCAGAGGCTGGTAGACATAGCGCACACTCTCAGTCTCCACAAATGTGTGTTGTTTGCCGGTGTTCATCAGTTTTGGGAAAGCAGCCAGCAGACCTTCCACTCGCGTCCTTGTCATCTCCACAAACTGCCGCGACACCAGGGCCTTACCCACCTTGGTGCAGACTGCTGCTGCCAACAGCACCTGGAGAAGAGTTA
>NW_015541113.1:351-522 GCF_001515605.1 Sinocyclocheilus anshuiensis | reverse complement strand
TATCGCGTTCATAATCGAATGCGACACATCTGCGATTATGAACGCAATATTGCAGTGACCTATGGCTCTGTGTAGCCTATTAAATGCTGCTCCATCTAAAAGCACGTGATGGAGATTTACTATTAATCACAGAACCAGCTTTACTGACGAGATGCGCATGACAATCACATG
>NW_015541113.1:0-246 GCF_001515605.1 Sinocyclocheilus anshuiensis | reverse complement strand
CCGGGGACTTCGGGGGAGCCCACTTGTTTTTTTTTTTATAACAGCGGGGGGGTATGGGGGGTGTTCGTGCGCTTGCGCGTGCCTCAAAAGAGGATTTACAATGACTTACAAAGATACATAACTGCTACAAGTGTATGCACTACTTGCTTTATGCAAGCACTATGTAGGATAAATCACTATACAGGATTTATCCTATTATAATTTATCGACACGAATTGATATGTGAAACAACAAATAGCCACCCAC
>NW_015541112.1:0-553 GCF_001515605.1 Sinocyclocheilus anshuiensis | reverse complement strand
TGGTTTATTCCTTTTCTAATACGATTGAGAGTGCATATAAACACTTGATCGGATTGAACCACGAAACTGAAAGGTCTGCGCATGTGCAATGACACAGAAAATAGTCGAAACTGAAAGAACTGCACATGTGCAATGACGCAGAAATAGCATAATGACGTATGACGCACAGAACGAGCGGTTCTTCCTTTTGAATAAAGTGTTGTATAAATGCATGTCCTGTCATTATAAAACGCTCCTTTCACTCGGCAACTGTGAAGTGGAGCAGGACAACCTCCCACCAGTCCTTGTTTTGGATTCTCATCCACACGCAACCTGTTTTGGGTGTGGGGAGGGGCATTTTTACTGCGTGATAAATATGAGCAGCATGGCACAGTGGTTTATATGTATATTTATCCATAAATTAATCAATATTAATTCTGCTGTTAAAAACAAATAAAGAAACCGTGTAGGAGAGGGGTTATTATGTGCAAACAGTGAGAAACTCTATATTTGTGCAGGGTGCGCATGTAAAAAAAAAATCTATTCCGATTTGAAGCTTGTGACATATAAACGC
>NW_015541111.1:37288-42555 GCF_001515605.1 Sinocyclocheilus anshuiensis | reverse complement strand
ATTCGAGAATTGAGCCAAAGCAATTGAGAAAAACTGTAATAGAAATATTGTACTTCTGAAGAGAATGTGTCAGTGTTTTAATATGATCATCATGTTTTATGTGTAATATATGATTCCTGTCAATCAAACTGAACAGATTCAGTCACTTCTGCTGTCTGGACGTGATGCTTTACATTCGACCCACAGAAAGATTTACATTCTTACACAATTACTGTCAGAACAATTGATTCTGTATTTATGATCATAGATTTTTATGATTTTACTGACATTTTCATATACATTATCCCTTTGAAATGTAATGGGTTTGTCTGTGTGCTCCCAGGTGGAAAAGACAAACTATTAAATGTATTAAAAATATACTTAAAGTGCATTTGTACATTTGTATCCACAACATGCTTATTTGAAGTGCATTAAATTATATTAAACTGCATTTTAATATTTTTCTAAAAAGTATGCAAATAAATATATGCTTAGTTGAGCTTTTAAGTCATATTCTTAACACAAGCATACTTTAAGTGAAGTTTTAGTGTATTTATTTTATTTATTAATTTTGTTTTACTAATTTTAATTTTACTCTTACCTAAAGTATATTTTATGTGTACTTTGTGTAAGAAGATAGCAAAATGATTCAGGTTTTATAGGGTTTAATGTATAAGTACTTTATAACAATGTGTAGGCCCGCTGCAATATGTTTTAAATATTTCCATAATGAGCATGTGCTTCAATCTGCTTTTCAAAAGTAAGATATTTTGAAAAACATATTTTTTTTAATTTTAATATATTTTATATAGCACATTAATTCACTACTGCATTAATAATTTATAGCTATAAGTGCCATATGTTATTGTGTGTTTAAGTGTCCAAGTGTATTCTTACGATGTATAAACTTCTAATGTATAATATATAAAAAAAATGTCAACTATGATTATTTAATTCTAAGAATTCTAAAAATTCTAATGTATGCAAATTATAATTCATATATTCAAACACTGATGCAAACCCGTTAATCTTTGGTTAATTTTATATAAATTATTTTGCCCTTCACAGGTCCTGTGATAAAGCAGTCTTTAAATGCTACAGTGTCTGAATTGCAAACCCTCAGCTGCTGAAAATACAAGTCATACTCAAAGAAGTGACAATCCACTTGTGACAATAAACTTATCTGTTTCTTTTTTTGTTCAGACATCTGCAGGCTTAAGTTTTGTTTTTTCTTCAGAAAATTGCTTTTTTTTTTACACTCTGTTTATTAAGTTTTTACAATAAAATATACAGTACAAAATACAAATTAGCCTGAACAGATCTTCCCCATATAACCCTATGACATACCCCTACAACCCTAAATCTCCATCCCATAGTGCCACAAGTAAATAAATGAAACAAATCTTGATTAAAAAAAGTAAAAGACAGATAGTTAGATGAGGTCTATATATTCTGTCCTGTTGATATACCCAAATAAGAGAGGAAGCTGCCCCAGTGTTTTACAAACAGATCTTGACGTTTCTTCAAGCGAAATGTTATTTTTTCAAGAGGCACATAAGATGATACTTCCTTAGTCCACATAGAAGTCGAAGGAGGTTTCGAATCCTTCCATTTCAACATTATACATTTTATGGCTGCTAGAAGAGCTATTTTTACAAACCTCAGATTAACCCCCTTTTGTTCTTTAAGTAGTGAAGTGTCCCCCAGCAAGATAAGTCTTGCTGGGGGACAAATAATAATAAGTCAAATAATAATAAGTCAAAATTACAAACAACACCAGTCATTGCCTGGAGTAACTTGCCATAGATAAATGAGATAAAACCCTTAGGATCGACTTGAATCTTCGCAAAACCCCTCTCCAGCTCTGTTTGAAACCATGCGGGAGGCGATGTCAGACTAGCTGAGACTAGCGTAGAACTATCTTCAGTAACGTTAGTCATTTCTTTCTTGTTATCGGCAGGTTTCTTAGGAGGCATCTTCAAAAGTCACTCATCGAAGTCTATCCAGTTTAGATAGAAGAAAAATAGGCGTATAGCCGCGCTTTACTTAGATTAGTGCAGTAAAATAGGATTTTCTGTGGGAGCGATGCTTTCTGCGTCTTACTCTCAGGCGGCCATAACCGGTGCTCAGAAAATTGCATTTTGATGCTTATATTCAATAATGCAATATTCATAGTATGGCATAACTGAAATGTTCTACAAAGGTCAGGACGCTACTGCGGCTGTAGCGGCCGTCCTGCTCGCTCTCTGCGCTGGTCACAACCCCCTCGGTGACCTCTGAGCCGTCCAGTGTCCAGCTCACCAGCGCCCCCTGTGGAGAGTAAGAGCTGAGCAGGCAGAGCAGTGCGGCTGAGTCTCCAGAGATCTGCAGAGAAGAGGGCGGCAGCAGAGACACTGAGGGCTTCACTGTGGGACCAGCTGCAGGAGACAAACACAACACATTCACAAACACAGAGAAAACACACTGCAGCTCCAGCACTCTTCTGCCCTGCAGCATTCACAGCATTTCAACAGGACTTTCAGCAGCAGACATTGATCTTATTCAACATCACTACAGCCGGTATATACACAATATACAAACTTAACACAATCAGTATATGCATTTCAGTGAAGCCAGTCATCAGTGAACGTAAACATACCAAGACATTTACTGCTTTAATTCCAGTAGTTTTTATATCTAAACATAAAGTTCCTAAATGTTAAATATGTGAAATATTGAGCGTTTTTATTATTTTTTAATAATAATAATAATAATAATAAAACAGCAAATAACACAAAATAGCAATCTGCTATTTTGTGACTACAGCTCAGACCACATGAAAATTATATCATAATTCAAAAACAACTGAATCATTATTTCTAAACATACATATATTTTGCTTTTTTCTTCTTCTGGTGTTATAAATTAAAACACCGAATTATAAGCACAACGTGAGCAAAAGAGATTGAAAATCTTTCCTTTTTTTCAATTTATGATATGTACAATAAAAGGTTAACTATATATGAACTCATATAACATGATATGAACAACATATAATGAATGAAGGAAAAATAAACCCGTGACAAACTCTTAAAACTCAAAGTGAGCCACATTATGGAAAGATGTGCAGATAATTGTTTGTTCAGAATGAATAATTCAGTTTTTTGAAGGTCTTGTTTTGACAATAACATCAATTTCAATAAAATTTTTATTATACATTTGTAGCTATTTTAAAATTTTCTTAAATCTATAAATATCATTATTTTTATACAACAGAGTTAAACAGACTTACCGAGCAGCAGTTTAGTTCCTCCACCGAATGTGTACCACAGTGCTACAATCTAATGAAACACTCGTACAAAAACCTCTCTTCCACTCGAGTGAACACAAACTCCAGCAGAGAGAGAAATAACACTTCAACACACTGATAGAGAAACACCTCAGCTGTTGACAACACTCAGATAATTAGTTTTAGTTAAATTATTTTTAAAAAATGAAAAACAAAACACTTCACACAAAATGCTTTTTTTGTTTGTCATTGCTTGAAGAACAATGTACTTTTTTCATAACCAGATGAAGGGTTTAGTCCTCTCATTTTCAATAGACATGAATCAGTTTGACTTTATATCCTATATGTCTCTTCCATTCTCTTGTCATGTTCTGATATAACACTTTTAAAGGAAAAATATTTGATGATCTGTGACCTCTGAGGTGACCTTTGACCTCTTCTGTTCTTTATATGCAGCTCAATCATCTTGGATTACAAAAAAACGCAAAAGAAAAAAAGAGCAAATGAATCAAACATTCAATGTCTAATCAACCTTTAGTAAAATTGTATTTCATTAAATTAGTAGAACAGTGATCAACAATAATACAAAGTAGCTCAATAAATAGCACTGTTTCTTTAGAGCATGATGGTCTCTGGTAGAGCCCTGTGCGGGACTGTTTTCTTGATCCTGCTCCCGCTGAATTTCTGACCATTATGGCCCACTCCCGCGATTTTTGTGTCCAGTCCCGCCATCTTCCGCTATATTGTATAGGCCGTGGTAGAATTTTTGTGCATCAGGGAGCCACTCTCAATATGTGGGGTATTAAAACCGCTTTTGAATGAGCTCTCGTTGTTCACTTTCACTTTCGATTTTGCGATCACGCATACTCTCTGTAAAGGAAGCGCATCTTACAAGATAAGATATTTGTCAATGAGCTAAGGATCTGTTGAGCAGCAAATCCTCCAACATGGCCTTGTCAGTCATCTCTCCTTCCTCTCGACACGTGATTCACGAGTTCGCCTTAATAAAGCAGGATGAATGGTATGCGTATTTGGTGTGCTGTCCGGGGAGAGGGCTCCGAGCTCGGAACCAGAAACGTGTGGCGGGGCTATTAGAATCTTTAACAAAAAGCAGGTCGGATGGGAGTTTAGCCTGCGGTGTAATGCAGGTAGGCAAGGAGGGTTTGGTATGTTTGGATTGGTGACTGGAGATTGAAGATATAAATGAAGTGTCCTCTTTTCAATTGGTCTGTCTTGCTTTGCTTAATTTCAGTAAGTACTTACTTAACGAGCGCTAAAAGAGTACGTACTCGTATAGCCTGAATGTGTTAAGTATGAATCCGGACATCATCCGCCATGTTGACATTATCATGTGACATACAATGTAATAACAAGCGCAACAACTTAAAAAATATGAGCAACAGGTTTAATTAATCTATCTGTAAATACGTTGATATTAATTAAACTTGCTTATTTTGTGGTCTTGTTGAAGAAACTGCTTCCTATTAATTTTGTGATTGTAGTATAAGTGTTACGTGTTGCTGCTGTCTAAATCAAGCGCTCGACGAAGGAGTAGGAGAAAGGGTATTTAATAACAAATCCACTGGAGAAATACAAACACAGCATAACCAAAACGTCCAAATTCAAATAATAGCAGACAGGGAACTAAGGAACAGACAGGGCTTATAAACACGTGGAATGCATTTAGGGAGAACAGAAACAGGTGTGGAGCTAATTAATCAAAAACCATGGAAACTAACTAGGCAGGATAACGGAAACACAGAAAACAAACCAAAACAGATCATACATGTGAAATTTCACCCTCCTCCCGGAAAGGCGCATTCTCGCGCCGACAAAAGCAGTTCAACAGAGGAGGGAGGGTGGGGGTTCAGGAGGCGGGCGTGGGGCAGGCAAGGGACAGGCAATGGGAATGGGGCATAGTTCATAAGGCCATGGTGGAGTAGAAAGAGGGAGGAGCCCGGAGCCAGATGGAGATCCAGAGGCCAGCCAGGATAGCGGCCCATGGTGGAGTCGCCGGTGG
>NW_015541111.1:30669-37193 GCF_001515605.1 Sinocyclocheilus anshuiensis | reverse complement strand
GCCTACTGACCAAGGCAGAGCCGGAGGGACGAGGGAGCCTGGTGGAGCCAGTGGGATGATGGACCACTGTGGAGATGAGTGAGCAAGGAGCCAAGGTGGAGATGAGGGAGCAAGGAGCCACAGGGGATCCTCACACCTAGGCAGAGCTGGAGACTTGAAGGCCCGAGGCGAATCAGAGTGCCCGGATGGAGCAGACTGACGTTGAGCTGAGGGACTAACAGGAACCAGTGGAGGCATGGCTGAGGAACTTTCTGGTTCTAGGAAAGGAGGCAGGAGAGGGAGGCTGGGAGGGAACACAGGAGAACAGGAGCTGGGCGGAACCAGCGGAGACGCAGGAGATTCAGGGCTGGATGGAACCAGCGGAGATGCAGGAGATTCAGAAACACTGGGAATCACCTCCCCAACCCAGTCAATTAAGTCCATTTGAAAAATGTCCATAAGTTCCTCATAATAATTTCCAGAGCGTCCTTAGCTGACGCGGGGCCCGGTGCGAGGTAGGACCCCCTTAGTTGCACTAAGTAGTCCTTAGTTGCACCCCCCTAATGACGGCCCTGCGTGTAGCTATGGAAAGCACACAACGCAGGTATATAAATAAACAAGATAGTCCTTTAATCAATCCACAGGCACGAGAAACACAGGAGAAAAAAAAAATCAACATCAATACCGGAACTAAGGAGCTAGGGCAAAACACAGGGCTTAAATACTAGAAAAGGTAATTAGGGAGAACTGAAACAGGTGTGGAGGTTATTAATCAAAAACCATAGTTCATAGGGCCAGGGCGGAGTAGAATAAGGGAGGAGCCAGGGAGGAGCCCGGAGCAGGAGGAGCCAGATGGAGATCCAGAGGCCAGCCAGGATAGCAACCCAAGGTGGAGTCGACGGAGAGCCAGGGCGACACAGAGGATCCGGAGGGCCAAGGCAGAGTTTCGGAAGACCGCAGCGGAGCCGGGGCGACTGAGGATGGAGGCAGAGCCAGAGGGAAGGAGGAGCTTGACAGAGCCAGAGGGACGGAGTGACGAGGTGAAGCCAGAGGATTGGAGTCCCGAGGCGGCGGATGGTCGACAACTGACCCAGGCGGAGCCGGAGAAACGAGGGAGCCCGGCGGAGCTGGTGGGATGACGGGCCACGGTGGAGACGAGGGAGCTAGGAGCCAAGGTGGAGCCAATGGGTCGAAGGACCGAGGTGGAGTCCAGGACTCAGAGACTGGAGGAGGAGACAGGGAATCCTCACGCCTAGGTGGAGCTGGAGACTGGAAGTCCCGTGGTGGATGAGAGCGCCCAGATGGCACTGACTGAGAGTGAGCTGAGGGACTGACAGGCACCAGCGGAGATAGGGCTGAGGAACTGGCTGGTTTTAGGAGAGGAGGCGTGAGAGGGAGGCTGGGAGGGAACACAGGAGAACAGGAGCTAGGCGGAACCAGTGGAGATGCAGGAGATTCAGGGCTGGATGGAACCAGCGGAGATGCAGGAGATTCAGAAACACTGGGAATCACCTCCCCAACCCAGTCAATTAAGTCCATTTGAAAAATGTCCATAAGTTCCTCATAATAATTTCCAGAGGCCAGCTGCAGCTCACCCTCAGTGGCGGGAGTGTGGGCGGGGCTTTCCTCCAAGCCCTTGATGAGCACTAGGTATTACCTCCCCAAACCAGTCTATTAAGTCCTCTTGAAAAATGTCCTCCATCAGTTCCTCGTAATGTCCAGAAACCAGTTGCAGCTCACCCTCAGTGGCGGGAGGGGGGGCGGGGCTTTCCTCCAAGCCCTTGCTCTCCACCAGTACACCCTCGGGGACGGGTGATGTTGCGGCTCACGCACTGGTCAGAACGCTCTTGAGGCTCAGGCTCCGGGGCAACGATAGGCTCAGTAGCGGGTATGCGCACTGGCTCACGTGTCGCAGCAGGCTCAGGCTCTCCATCTGCGGTGGGTTCAGGCATTTGCTCCATGCAGCGGGATGACGGCTGGCTGGTCTCTAGTTCGGGAGTAGTGCTGGAGATATCCTGGAGATATCCGGCAGGCTCAGGAGATATCCGGCAGGCTCAGGCTCTCTGTCTGCGGTGGGTTCAGGCATTTGCTCCATACTTCACGTGAAATATTTTTTCACCATGCCCGAAGCATTGTTCTGTAGTCGTTTGAGCGCTAGCTTCCTCTGATCGGCTCAAGTTCCATGACGGTATCACGGAATCTTCCGTGGTCACCACAGTTTCACCCTCACTGGACGTTATTTAGGCTATAGGCCAAAGTAGTTTGTTCGTTTTGACACTTGAAGTCTTCAAGACGGTGTCTGCGATGGCAATTAACCTGTCAACCTCTCATCTACCCCTGTTTTCATATAATTCAGTTTGTAGCCTTTTGCTTATTGTGAATTTCTGTGGCGGCACCACGGAGTCTTCCTTGGTAGACACACGGACAACCTGGGGTCTCACGCAGTGGCTTGTAGCTACCCTAATGTTGTTTCATTAAAAATTATTTGGCCTAAGCTTCATCTGTCATTCATCGATCGAAATTGATGGGCCTACAAGACCGAAAATTCTATGAGGGATGTAGGCTAGCCTATAATGCAAATGTGAGTAGCCTGTAAGCTCATGGTCTTCACACCGATAATTCAGTTTGATCAGTTTGTAGCCTTTTGCTTATTGTGAATTTCTGTGGCGGCACCACGGAGTCTTCCGTCGTAGACACACGGACAACCTCGGGTCTCACGCAGTGGCTTGTAGCTACCCTAATGTTGTTTCATTTAAAATAATTTGGCCTAAGCTTCATCTGTCATTCATCAATCGAAATTGATGGGCCTACAAGACCGAAAATTCTATGAGGGATGTAGGCTAGCCTATAATGCAAATGTGAGTAGCCTGTAGGCTCATGGTCTTCACACCGATTAACTGTTTCAAACAGATCATGCAGATTGGTAGGCCTATTTTTGTTATTTTCATCATCGTCATTTGTTATTCTTATTATTAGGCTAAGACACATGACCATTTTCTTGACCAAGTCTTCCAGAACAATTTTCACCATGCCTTTAATGTTGACCACATAGGCTATTGATTACAATCTGTTGCATAGGCTTCCCGACATCCCGTGATGGGACCACGGAATTTAAGAGCTCTTTCATTTGGAAACTTAAACTCTTTTTGAGTTAGGCTACAATAGCAATTTGATAGTAACGTTAGGCCTAACCTGATATTTTGTCCTAACATTAATTCTGATAATGGTTGTAGGCCTATAATTTTGAGTCAATAACTGAAACCCGTGATCGGACCACGGTGGCCTATCCGTGGGCAACACACAGATTGTCAGGTTTGGTTAATGGGCCTCAGTCAGAAACTCTAAAATGTAGCCTATTAGACTATTAGAAAGTCTAATAGTCAGCTTTGTTACAATGTCAATGTCATCTGTCATTTTGTTTTGCCCTGTCAAAAAAAACTAATATATTGACGGATAGTTGGCCAGGGAACTCCGTGACGAGTCCACAGATTTGCACGCGCCCCCACCCTCCAGCCAGTAGTCCAAACAATATTTGGACTAATTTACACATTATTATTACTGTTTATTGGAAATTGACAGATAGGCCTATATAAACAACAAAGAAAGAAAACCAGATAAAGACTCAATAAATTAATATTAAATCAGAAGAGTCTGTTGCCATGACGGCGACACGTCACACTTTCTCGCGCGCATCCCAGAACTTCGCGGTTTTTCCAGTCATTGCGAGGATCAGCTTCCGTGGTCACCACAGTTTCACCCTCACTGGACGTTATTTAGGCTATAGGCCAAAGTAGTTTGTTCGTTTTGACACTTGAAGTCTTCAAGACGGTGTCTGCGATGGCAATTAACCTGTCAACCTCTCATCTACCCCTGTTTTCATATAATTCAGTTTGATCAGTTTGTAGCCTTTTGCTTATTGTGAATTTCTGTGGCGGCACCACGGAGTCTTCCGTCGTAGACACACGGACAACCTCGGGTCTCACGCAGTGGCTTAATTGTAGCTACCCTAATGTTGTTTCATTTAAAATAATTTGGCCTAAGCTTCATCTGTCATTCATCAATCGAAATTGATGGGCCTACAAGACCGAAAATTCTATGAGGGAAGTAGGCTAGCCTATAATGCAAATGTGAGTAGCCTATAGGCTCATGGTCTTCACACCGATTAACTGTTTCAAACAGATCATGCAGATTGGTAGGCCTATTTTTGTTATTTTCATCATCGTCATTTGTTATTCTTATTATTAGGCTAAGACACATGACCATTTTGTTGACCAAGTCTTCCAGAACAATTTTCACCATGCCTTTAATGTTGACCACATAGGCTATTGATTACAATCTGTTGCATAGGCTTCCCGACATCCCGTGATGGGACCACGGAATTTAAGAGCTCTTTCATTTGGAAACTTAAACTCTTTTTGAGTTAGGCTACAATAGCAATTTGATAGTAACGTTAGGCCTAACCTGATATTTTGTCCTAACATTCATTCTGATAATGGTTGTAGGCCTATAATTTTGAGTCAATAACTGAAACCCGTGATCGGACCACGGTGGCCTATCCGTGGGCAACACACAGATTGTCAGGTTTGGTTAATGGGCCTCAGTCAGAAACTCTAAAATGTAGCCTATTAGACTATTAGAAAGTCTAATAGTCAGCTTTGTTACAATGTCAATGTCATCTGTCATTTTGTTTTGCCCTGTCAAAAAAAACTAATATATTGACGGATAGTTGGCCAGGGAACTCCGTGACGAGTCCACAGATTTGCACGCGCCCCCACCCTCCAGCCAGTAGTCCAAACAATATTTGGACTAATTTACACATTATTATTACTGTTTATTGGAAATTGACAGATAGGCCTATATAAACAACAAAGAAAGAAAACCAGATAAAGACTCAATAAATTAATATTAAATCGGAAGAGTCTGTTGCCATGACGGCGACATGTCACACTTTCTCGCGCGCATCCCAGAACTTTGCGGTTTTTCCAGTCATTGCGAGGATCACCATCCACAGATCGCTGCGGCAAGTGGATGGGATGAGAGATCGCTGCTGACTACCTACCGACAGGGGCTAGAGCCTCAGCTCCGGTTACAGCTTGTGGCATACGATGACTCATTTGGACTGGAAAAATTCATTCAGCTATCCATCCGATGCTCAGGCCACATGCAGTCCTGTCTAGCAGCAATACCAGTCCACGCCACAACCTCCTGCCTCCGCCGACCAGAGCCCAGTTACCCTCCAGAACCAGCACCAGAACCCATGCTTGTGGAGAAGCAACGGTTATCTTCCGCTGAGCGGCAGAGAAGGCTGACCCGGGGTCTCTGCTTATACTGTGGAGCTCAAGGGCATATGATCCTGGCATGCCCCCTTCGCCCTCCACGTCCGGTGGTGAGTGTGATTCAGCCTGATATCATTAAGATGGAGCCCCTCACTACCTGTGTAATGCTTACTGCCTCTGATGTTTCTCTTTGGTTAAAGCTCGCGGCATATGATGATTCATTTGGATTGGAAAGATTCATTCAGCTATCTATCCGTTGTTCAACCCGCATGCAGTCCTGTTTAGCAGCAACACCAGTCTCTGCCACAACCTCCTACCTCCGCCGACCAGAGCCCAGTTACCCTCCAGAACCAGCACCAGAACCCATGATTGTGGAGAGGCAACGGTTATCTTCCGCTGAGTGGCAGAGAAGGCTGACCCGGGGTCTCTGTTTATACTGTGGAGCTCAAGGGCATATGATCTTGGCATGCCCCCTTCGCCCTCCACGTCCTGTGGTGAGTGTGATTCAGCCTGATATCATTAAGATGGAGCCCCTCACTACCTGTGTAATGCTTACTGCCTCTGATGTTTCTATTTCAGTATTTGCCCTTATCGACTCCGGGTCAGCAGGAAACTTCATCTTCAGAGGGACCTCTGCCGCCGGCTCAAGTTACAAGCTACCGCCACGGAAACCGTTTACCAAGTTCAGTCAATAACTGGAACACCACTATGCCGTAGACATGTCCGCTATCGCGTGGGACCCATCACTCTTCGTCTGGGCCTACTTCACGCTGAGGACATTCATCTTCTGGTTCTGGAGGGATCTACGGAGGACATCATCTTAGGGCGCCCGTGGTCTACGGCGGACATCATCTTAGGGTGCCCGTGGTTGGTAAAGCACAATCCCATTCTGTCCTGGAAGACGGGAGAAGTCCTGAAGTGGGGCAAGGATTGCTTCCCAGACTGCTTCCCCGGGACTCCATCACCATCTAAGAAACGCCCAGAGGCCCTTCCCGTGAATTCAACCTCCATTGAGAGTCCCATCGAGAAGCAATCCATAGACATTCCAGCCTGCTATGCCCCCTTTAGAGACGTGTTTTGCCCGAAACAAGCCTCCCGCTTACCACCACATCGGCCATGGGACTGCGCCATAGACCTCATTCCGGGTGAGCCAGTGCCTCGCGGGAAAATCTATCCACTGTCTCTTCCTGAACAGAAGGCCATGGAAGAATACATCAAGGAGGCGCTGGGTCAAGGTTACATCCGTCCATCTAACTCCCCTGCTGCATC
>NW_015541111.1:24524-28029 GCF_001515605.1 Sinocyclocheilus anshuiensis | reverse complement strand
AGCGGGCCGTGGGGGGGGGGGTTTACTGTAACAGATCGGCCAGGCTCCGCCACCACCCAACCACAACGATCCCTCTCACCTGAGTTCTGAGCCCCTGCACCTGTCACTAATCGAGCACCTCATCATCCAGCCAAGCACACAGCACACACCTCAGACACCCTCATTGTCCGGTCTCGTATACAAGTAGAGGACTCAATGACCTACTTCCATTTTATATATACTAACCTGTTGCGTCAGACCTCTTCCGTTACAGAGTTATAGTTGATCATGAATGTTTTAATAAACACTGCTGAGGACTTTGATGCTGTCACTGATCAGTCTAACAGTCTATTTAAGTTTAAAATTGTAACATGATGCCAAATTCAGTGACCTGCAGTAACAGCAAAGTCTGTTGAACCGACTTGATATCAAAGTGTGGGGATGATGAGCTTATAAAATGAGCTGTCTTGATTGTTTACTGGTGCAGACAGTATTCAGAGGAGCGGGTGAATCACTGGGCCTCCCCTCAGTGATTATTTCTGGAACCTGGTTTATACGTTTTTATTGTATAACTATATATACAAAAACAACAAAATACAAATGCACTAAATAAAATAATTTAATAAATGCATATTTACAATTGAAGCACTTAAGTAAAATAAGTATTAAATAACAAAATAAATTACGAGAGAAGGCTGACTATAATCAGCTTGCTTCCATTTAGTGAGAAAAGCCTTCTCTTCACCTGTATTAGAAAAAAAAAAGCTCTTCTGGTCTTTAGTGATGCGAGGACAATGTTTGAGCGTACACGCAATATCTGAGCGAGAGCAGAGCCAATTCAGTTGAGCAGTTTGCTGAAACGTAAATGGAAATTTCAACATGATAATGACATTAATCATGCAAGAGGAATGATTGAGAAGAATGAAATGGAGGGCTTTAATGACCAAGTCAGAGTCCAGATCTCAGACCAATTGAAATGTTGTTGAGGGACTTGAAGTACTTGAAGAGTTAAATCAAAATATCCACCCCAGAATCATCGCAAAACATTTAAAGAATGAAAAAAGAATGAGAACTAGACCTTTGTGTGTGCGTGTGTGTGTGTGTGCGTGTGCGTGTGCGTGCGCGTGCATGTGTGTGTTTAATCACAGTGGTAACACTTTATAATAACTTTCATTAATAAATAATTAAACATTATATAATGTTTAGCTAATCGTTACTTAATATATATTCACATATAGAAATATGAGTCAATGTGCTTGTTAATGTTAACTAATTAACTTATTAAACATTATCAAATGATTAACAGATCATTATTTAATGTAAATTCAGTACTTTTAAGCTCTTTACTATTCACTGAACTATTCATGTTAACACATCGTTCATTAACTCATAATCACAGTCTGTAAAGGTCATATATTTGGTCTTTTTTTGTTGTGTAGACTTCTACTATTTGCACATCTTAAATCATTTATTAATAATTTGTTAATGTTTTTGCAGTACCCAATCTAAAGTGGAAACTATTCATCAATTGTAAATTATTATAAACATTTACTAATCATTAGTACCTTTATGAGCAGTCATTCTGATGGCAAAAAGTGTCCTAAATGACCAGAATTCACCCTATTTTCACATCTTTACAAATCATTTATTGATCATTTGTTCAAAATTGTTGCAGTACCGAATCTAAAGTTGAGACTATTTGTCATTTGTAAATGTTTTTAAAAGCACTGGACTTTATCTACTGTAATAACGTTTGTGTAAAGGGTGGTTAGCTTAATGCTTGGTAAAGACATAACACACATTGTAATTTGGGTGCAAAACATGTTTTTATCACCTCAACACTTATATTAGTATACTATAGTGAATCGTTAAACAGAATATTCCTTGAATCATACATCAAAAGAAACATTTAAATTAAAAAAAAAATTAAGAAAATACTTCATTTTTAATTTATCAAAACAATGCAATTTGTCCCTGTACACTTTTCACCCCTTAACCAACCCTTAAACCTACCCATACACCAAACCTGTCCCTAACTGTACCCGTATCACACCTCAATAACAGCAAAAGTGTTGTGCATTAACAAAAGCTTTTAATCATTGTATAACATCTGTGCAAATCGTTTGTAGATTTTCAAGATTTGCATGATTATATGAATTAGAAGTTTAATCACATTTATAAGCATTTTAATTTACAAAAACATTTTTTAATTATTAGGTAATAGGTAGATGAGGCGGTCGCAGAAGTATTTCAGCAAGTTATGTGGGTTTAAAAAATAAATAAATATTATCGTCGTGAACAGGTTACATGGTCTCGTCCCTTGAGGGAGTTTTTTATTGAGGACACGGCTCTGCGTCAGTCGTGTTGCCAGATAAAAGTATTATAAGCTTCTATGGATTTTTTTTTTTTTCACTTAATTTAGGAAGTGAATAAAGTGGGAGGAGGGGCCGTACAAGCCATAATTCATTCTGGCACTCTCACACACTTACATTCTCCTTTCACATACATTTATTTTTGCTTTCACACACTTACATTCTCCATTCGCATGCATACATTTCTACTCTCACACACATACATTCTCCTTTCACATACATATATATATATATATAGAATGTATGTATGTCTGAAGAGAATATGTGTATGTAAGAGAAGAATGTATGTATGTGTGAGAGAGAGTATAGTGGAAACGGAAGGAGTATAGTGGAAACGAAAGGTGTATAATGGAAACGGAAGGCAGGTCAGGCGTGATCAGGGTCATCAGGACAGGTCCTGATCTGGTCCTGATCAGCATGGCTGAGGTAGATGAGGCAGCCGCAGAAGTATTTCAGCAAGTTATGTGGATTTAAAAAATAAATAAATAAATATTATCATCGTGAAAAGGTTACATGGTCTCGTCCCTTGAGAGAGTTGTGATTGAGGACGCGGCTCTGCCTCAGTCGTGTTGCCAGATACACGTATTATAAGCTTCTATGGATTTTTTTTTTCACTTAATTTAGGAAGTGAATAAAGTGGGAGATTGCAAGTTAGGGACAGCGATATCTTTATATTATTTCCATAACTCAAGATTTGGACTCATTGCGGTTTCTTTATTTTTAGATTGTTTTGTTTGTTTTTCAATATCTGGCAATGCCAGCATTTAAACTGACAGTAATCAAAAACGACCAGGTTAAAAACAATGCGGGCAGGTTATTCCTGACGCGATGCAATTTGGTAACACAAACGTAATGATCATCATGATATATTATCTGTAAAACAGATGCACTGAAGACGGACACAAAGAGGAGAGAATAGTCGCGCAAGCAGAGAAAATACTGTACCAGACAGAACAAATTCATTGTTATTAAATGGATGCCATCTTATTGGGACAATAAAGCCCCCGCCCCCCTAACCCTACCCGATACTTTATCTTCAACGTTTTGATTGTTTCCTTCATTTTATTGAAAATAAATGCGTTTCTGATGTGATATGAGATTTGAAAAGGAAGAAAAAAAGTTCGGTAAAAGGCGGATTCGAACCCGAGTCGATC
>NW_015541111.1:17839-19858 GCF_001515605.1 Sinocyclocheilus anshuiensis | reverse complement strand
GCAAGCAGAGAAAATACTGTAACGTTACCAGACAGCATAGGCGCAGGACGTGGGTGTGCTGGGTGCTGCAGCAGAACTTTAACTGTTTAACTGTTGGGATTAAAAAAAAATCGGAGTGTCTATTTACACTAAGTGCAAATAGCCTGCCTTGTTGGCAGAGGCTTACACTAATTCCACCCACCAAGTGTGATTGGGATAGTCATCATTATAAAAGACGATTATTAATCATTAGATTCAGTGGTGCAGATGATAAAGTTTGTGTCATACTCCTTTTGACGCGATCGACCCGGGTTCGAATCTGCCTTTTGGCGAACTTTTTTTTCTCCCTTTTCAAATTTCAAATAACATCAGAAAAACATTTATTTTTAATACAAATGAAGGAAATCATCAAAAAGTTGAAAATAAAGTATCGGGTATGGTTAGGGTAGGTGTAGGGAGGGCTTTTGTCCCAGTAGTGGCATCCATTTAATAATTTGAATTAAAATTAAAATTTACACTCAATAAGTTATTATTGCATACTGTTTTATAATGTATTACAATGCTGAGGTGCAGATAATTGCCACTATTTGCAATAAGTAATTAGCAGAATACCCTGCTATATTAACATAGTAGGCTAAAGGCTAAATATAATCTATAGCTTAGTGTAAATAGCATATGATATCACCAAAAAATACTGCTATTTTCACTTAGTGGAAGTTTCGATGGCATTTTCTTTTTCCTCTTACCTTAGTTAAATACATATTAAAGGAGTGTTAATAAGTGCAGCGCTGCGTACAGCAATAACCCAGGGAACGCTGCTATGTTCTATAAGCGACACAGACATACATATAATTAAGGTAATAAAACACTAATAATAATAAAGAGTAATAATAAAATATTCATTCAGCCCGTCTGATGTTTTTGCTTTGTGCAGTTGCTTCATGTTACATATATTTGTGTTTGTTTGTTTGTTCAATGTTAGTTTGGCCAGTAACAGAGCAAAATAAACATTTAATAAATGCAAAAATAAATAAATAAAATAATAAAAACGAAATAAATTGGCAACGAGTATGGGAATCGGCTCATTTGATAGTAAAAAAATAAAATGAAAAAAATAAACATGTAATAAATTTAAAAAAATATATAAAAGTAATAAAAACTAAATAAATTGGCAACGAGTATGGGAATCGGCTCATTTGATAGTAAAAAAATCAAATAAAAATTGGCAATTGGAATCGGTCACGAAAAATCCTGATCAGTGCATCCTTAGCTGGAATAGAGTTAGACCTACCTGAAAGACCTGAAAAAGCATAATTCATTTCAGTTTTATCTTTGAACTATTATACCTGTTACGGGGCGAACGAGACATGAGACTTGCGGATCCATCTGCAAGGCTTTATTAAAGGGTGTGGTCATGAAACAGGCATGGGTCAGACAATGGCAAACAGGTATATTAAGGGCAAGACAGAAGAGTAATCCAAAACGGGCGTGGTCGATCAGCGGCTAACAATATCCAGAGGGCTTGACACAAGGGGTTATCCAATAACACGCGCTAGAGTCCAGGCAGGGTGCAAACACAGTCCGAAACAGCAGGCAAAGGGTTAACTCAAGATAAACAGACAATAATCAGGTAACACGGGAAAGCAGGCAAGACAGCGTGGTCGATAAGCGGCTAACAATATCCAGAGGGCTTGACATGAGGGGTAATCCAATAACGCGAGCTAGAGTCCAGGCAAGGTGCAAACACAGTCCGAAACAGCAGGCAAAGGGTTAATCCAAGAGAAACGGGCAATAATCAGGTAACACGGGAAAGCAGGAAAGACAAGACTATGACTATGGAAACTAGAACTAAATACTTAAACAAGGACAGGGAACTGGCTCCGTAAAGTAGCTATCGCTAGGTGAGTGATATGCGCTTACAATACTCGGCCCTGAATGGTTGTTTGAGTGAGTGTTATAGTGAATATGTGATTGGTTACAGCTGTGTGCAATCAGTGCTGTGTGCAATCAGTGCAATGGATGATGGGATATGTAGTCCGG
>NW_015541111.1:11771-17778 GCF_001515605.1 Sinocyclocheilus anshuiensis | reverse complement strand
CCTATCTGAGAGGTAAGACTCAAACCACTGGCGTGCGGTTCCTGAGATGCCATTTTCCAATAGGGTTGACAGGAGAATCTGGTGAGTATAGAATGGTCAATATATAGAATGATAAATTCTGTAACTCTATTCTAGTATATAAGTCTTGTATCAGCTCAAGTTGTTGCAAATCCTGCCCACTTCTTTGCATTGTCAGCACATGCTTCAGTGCTCTGAGAGTGTTTATAGTGTTATAGTGTTATAATGTTGTTTATTATTACAGAAGTCTAGTCATACTGATTTGTGGGTCTTTGATTTGTTTTTAAAATTAGTCCAAATGCAGCATCGTCGTGGATGAATGTAGTTTATCATTTAAAACTCCATCTATATATTCACAGAAATCTGCAGCTTTTTGTTCAGAGAAACAGCAGTCAGAGTGGTTCAGCAACAGCTGTGAGTGACAGAGATACTGAAGGACACACATCAGAATGAATCATTCACTGCATCTCATCACAGAGTCAACAGTTGATTCAATCATTCAGAAGGTCAGTATCCTGTCCACTTCTTTGCATTGTCAGCACATGCTTCAGTGCTCTGAGAGTGTTTATAGTGTTATAGTGTTATAATGTTGTTTATTATTACAGAAGTCTAGTCATACTGATTTGTGGGTCTTTGATTTGTTTTTAAAATTAGTCCAAATGCAGCATCGTCATGGATGAATGTAGTTTATCATTCAAAACTCCATCTATATATTCACAGAAATCTGCAGCTTTTTGTTCAGAGAAACAGCAGTCAGAGTGGTTCAGCAACAGCTGTGAGTGACAGAGATACTGAAGGACACACATCAGAATGAATCATTCACTGCATCTCATCACAGAGTCAACAGTTGATTCAAACATTCAGAAGGTCAGTATAACTGCTGAGAGTCTCAGTGTGAACTGATGAATATGAACAAACCTAATCTCTCCATTAGTCCTACTCAACTGACTCATTTCAGAGAATAAAGAGTCAAACAGTCAAACTCATATTTGAGTGATTCTGTTCCTCTCAGAATAGAGCAGCTCCATCAGCAGATGTTCAGCGTCCTCACAGGAGCTTCATCACACAGTAATACACACAGATGAACACTCAAGACATGAAGATACAACTACTTTGATTACTCAGTTTAAAGCATATCAGCTGTGTAAAAGCACACATGCACTCTTTTCTGATGTTGTTGGTGAAAAGCAGAGCAGATGTCAGATGAGAGAGAGTAAAGCTCAGTGTGGAGAATGATTGGAGTCTCTCATGTGTTGTTGGTCTCCATATGAGACATTAGAGAGAATCCAGAGGAGAGAGTGAGTGGATCTGCTCTGAACACTGATCTCTCCTCACTTCTCCTCATGAGAGAGTCAGACTACTGCTCCAGCTGTTCAGACCGTCCTTCTGCAGGACTCCAGCACTGCTGTCCTGAGACCTGATGCTCCTGAACACCTTCAGCTCCGGCTCCAATCTGAAGGGCAGCTCGTGTTTGTCTCTCACATCAGTTCTGCTGATCTTTGTGGAAATCTCTTAACGCTCACTGTAGGAGAAATGATGCCTGACAATCAGAGAACACATGTCAACTCAACACATTAACAGTGTTTGGCCTTTGTTTCTCTGCTCACAACAAGCAGCTTAGGAAACAAATACTGATGTAAATACAAGATTTCAAGCATAATTAAATTCATTGTAGCTGCTGAAAGCATCATGGTAAAGTTTTGGATAGTGTAAAGGGGTCGTCACATGTGGTTGCTGCAAGCCCTCCGGACGCTCCTTCGTCGAATCCGCCGGCCGCGCCGTTCTCAAGCCCCCGGCCTCTGCTCACTCAAGCCCTCCGGCCGTTCCTCACTCTAGCCCGCCGTGTGTTCCGTTGTGAAAGCTAAACTACTTTGTTTGGCCTTCCAAAAGAGGACACGACTAGAAATCAGTGGTTAAGTTGTATTTACAACACTGATCCAGAACAGTTCAACCCAAATATTCATATGACCCCTTTAAAAAATACTTTTCAAAAAGTAAGAACAAAGACAAAGTAGATTCATGATAGACGTACAGTCAGTCCTGATACTTTATGAACAGACTCACGTTTCTTGCTCTTATTACAGCGGTGGCGGCTCATCTAATGGAATATATAGAATGATAAATTCTGTAACTCTATTCTAGTATATTAGTCTTGTATCAGCTCAAGTTGTTGCAAATCCTGTCCACTTCTTTGCATTGTCAGCACATGCTTCAGTGCTCTGAGAGTGTTTATAGTGTTATAGTGTTATAATGTTGTTTATTATTACAGAAGTCTAGTCATACTGATTTGTGGGTCTTTGATTTGTTTTTAAAATTAGTCCAAATGCAGCATCGTCATGGATGAATGTAGTTTATCATTCAAAACTCCATCTATATATTCACAGAAATATGTCTGAAGAGTACTGAATTACTGAAGAGTAATTCAGTAACAGCTTTGAGTGTCACAGATACCGAAGGACACACATCAGAATGAATCATTCACTGCGTCTCATCACAGATCAACAGTTGATTCAATCATTCAGAAGGTCAGTATGACTGCTGAGAGTCTCAGTGTGAACAAACCTCATCTCTCCATTAGTTCAACTCTACTGACTCATTAAAGAGTCAAAAGAGTCAAACAGTCAAACTCATATTTGAGTGATTCTGTTCCTCTCAGAATAGAGCAGCTCATGTTCAGCGTGTTCAGCGTCCTCACAGGAGCTTCATCACACAGTAATACACACAGATGAACACTCAAGACATGAAGATACAACTACTTTGATTACTCAGTTTAAAGCATATCAGCTGTGTAAAAGCACACATGCACTCTTTTCTGATGTTGTTGGTGAAAAGCAGAGCAGATGTCAGATGAGAGAGAGTAAAGCTCAGTGTGGAGAATGATTGGAGTCTCTCATGTGCTGTTGGTCTCCATATGAGACATTAGAGAGAATCCATAGGAGCGAGTGAGTGGATCTGCTCTGAACACTGATCTCTCCTCACTTCTCCTCATGAGAGAGTCAGACTACTGCTCCAGCTGTTCAGACCCAGGACTCCAAGGACTCCAGCACTGCTGTCCTGAGACCTGATGCTCCTGAACACCTTCAGCTCCGGCTCCGGCAGCTCGTGCAGCTCGTGTTTGTCTCTCACATCAGTTCTGCTGATCTTTGTGGAAATCTCTTAACGCTCACTGTAGGAGAAATGATGCCTGACAATCAGAGAACACGTCAACTCAACACATTAACAGTGTTTGGCCTTTGTTTCTCTGCTCACAACAAGCAGCTTAGGAAACAAATACTGATGTAAATACAAGATTTCAAGCATAATTAAATTCATTGTAGCTGCTGAAAGCATCATGGTAAAGTTTTGGATAGTGTAAAACCACAAAAATAAACAGCAACAGCAATTTTTTTAAGAATTAGTTACAATATTTGTGTTAATATCTTTGAAAAATGTTTTAAGTTCATATCAGTTTTCATTCATTTTAAGAATTTCTAAAACAATTTTTCAATTAAAAATTAATTTAATACATATTTGTAATATAGCTTCTATTAGATATATCTTATAAGAGATAGAGATCTTTCCAGAAGAAATTAAACTGTTAAGTATCGAGCCAAGCTGTACTGTACTTTATCACAAAAAAAAAAAAAACTATATATAAACACATACAATTTGTGATAAAATATTCATGCAAACATTTTCTTTATTTCAGTTTGTGCAGTTTATACTTATCAAAAAGTATTACAACTGCTTACATTTTCAAAACTTTGCTTCTTTTTTTCAAAACTACACACAAATCTAGGAATTGCACACACAAAATGCAAAATGCCTCACATCTCTTGCAAAATGAAGCACTGCATTCAAAATATCACAAACACATCCCAAAAGCAAACATTTGCAAAAACTTTTGCAGATTTGGTGTGTGCTTCTGCTGTTTGAGTGTCAACTTTCAGAAATTGTGTCACAAGTAAAGAATTTGTGTAAGCAGTTGAAAAAAACTGTAAAGCTTCAAATGTTTTGTAGAACATGAACATGCAATAAAGAAATTCATCTGCAGTCTGAGACTGACAGCTGCCTGTTCTGTGTATGAAGAACATTTACATAAAGAGACACTTTGCATGAGAGTGTTTATAGTGCTGTGAGTTTAACACTTCATGACTGAGAGCAGAACACAACACAATCTTCATCATCACACAAGACACAACAACAACAATGAACAACATCATCATCCTCATCTGGACTCTCTGTATATGTATACAAGGTAAGGTTTTTACGAAAATATTAAAGTAAAATATTATATTATTTTCAGCAATCAATGTTACACATAGATCCTGCTCTTTCTATCTCTGTTTTTAGGTTTCAGTGGACAAGTACATGCTTCAGTGCTCTGAGAGTGTTTATAGTGCTGTGAGTTTAACACTTCATGACTGAGAGCAGAACAGAACACAATCTTCATCATCACACAAGACACAACAACAACAATGAACAACATCATCATCCTGATCTGGACTCTCTGTATATGTATACAAGGTAAGGTTTTTACGAAAATATTAAAGTAAAATATTATATTATTTTCAGCAATCAATGTTACACATAGATCCTGCTCTTTCTATCTCTGTTTTTAGGTTTCAGTGGACAAGTGACTGTGACTCAGACTCCCTCTGTAAAAACAGTTCAGATTGGTGAATCAGTCACTATAAACTGTAAAACAAACACAGTAGTGAGCAATGACTGTCCAGGTTCATATACTTGTATGGCCTGGTATCAGCAGAAACCTGAAGAAGCTCCTAAACTCTTGATTCGTTATGCAGTCCAAAGAGAATCAAACACTCCATCTAGATTCAGTGGCAGTGGATCCAGAACTGATTCACTCTGACCCTCAGTGGAGTCCAGACTGAAGATACAGGAGATTATTACTGTCAGAGTGTACACTATATCAGTGATAGCTGGGTGTTCACACAGTGTTAAAGAGTCGTACAAAAACCTCCGTCAGTCAGAGTCACAGTGACTGCACTGATACAGCTGAGAGACACTGCAGCTGCTGATGAGAGGATCACAAACAACACAATGACACAGTGTATCAAACATTTCAGAGACTATTTATTTATATGATATAGTTGTGAAGCAGAGATTTCGGTAACGCTTTAGATTACAACCCGCAAAGAACTATGTAGGTATACTGAATTTACGGTGTACGTTAAGTGGTGCTTTGTTCCCCCTTGTTCCATGTAGTTACAGGGTAAATACAACAGTTGTGGGCTGTAAAGTAAAGTGGTGCTTTGTTCCCCCTTGTTCCATGTAGTTACAGGGTAAATACAACAGTTGTGGGCTGTAAAGTAAAGTGGTGCTTTGTTCCCCCTTGTTCCATGTAGTTACAGGGTAAATACAACATTTGCGGGCTGTAAATTAAAGTGGTGCTTTGTTCCCCCCTTGTTCCATGTAGTTACAGGGTAAGTGGCTACAACAAATTGCTCTGAAACGATTGTTTATACATTAGGTCATACATACATTATATATCAGGTAATGTATCAATAAACATGGTGGACTGTTTTATTTAATTCAAATATTGTTTGCAATTTACTATAGGCCTACTGCTGGGTTAAATTAACCCAAAATGGGTTTTAAAATTAAAATCACACACAATATGACAACAGTAACAACACAGGCAACAGATAGCCTAATAAAATATAAAAATTTATTACACCAGTTCAGAAAAAAAGCAAAGCAACTCCATACTTATACAGATTATACAGTTAAACCAAATTCTTTTGAAAAGCTTGTTTAAGGATAGATTTTGTTCAATTTGTTCATGTTTTTCACCCACTGACTTAATGACTAATTGATTAACTAGTAATAACTAGTTAAACTATTATGGCCAAACCATCACGCCAATAAAAACAGTAATAAACACTGAAAGTCAAGATTAAACTGTGTATTATAGCGAACTGACAGGATTTTACTGTCTTTGATTTAACCGTTTTGATCCACGTCCTCAAGCACCATTTTGACTAAC
>NW_015541111.1:3034-8773 GCF_001515605.1 Sinocyclocheilus anshuiensis | reverse complement strand
CATACATACATTATATATCAGGTAATGTATCAATAAACATGGTGGACTGTTTTATTTAATTCAAATATTGTTTGCAATTTACTATAGGCCTACTGCTGGGTTAAATTAACCCAAAATGGGTTTTAAAATTAAAATCACACACAATATGACAACAGTAACAACACAGGCAACAGATAGCCTAATAAAATATAAAAATTTATTACACCAGTTCAGAAAAAAAGCAAAGCAACTCCATACTTATACAGATTATACAGTTAAACCAAATTCTTTTGAAAAGCTTGTTTAAGGATAGATTTTGTTCAATTTGTTCATGTTTTTCACCCACTGACTTAATGACTAATTGATTAACTAGTAATGACTAAGTAAACTATTATGGCCAAACCATCACGCCAATAAACACAGTAATAAACACTGAAAGTCAAGTGTATTATGTGTATTATAGCGAACTGACAGGATTTTACTGTCTTTGATTTACCGTTTTGATCCACGTCCATTTTGACTACAGTTCCCGGTTTTACCTCTCATCAGTCGCTGCTCAATGTTGTGAGAACATACTCGGACAAAACCCTCCAGTTTTAAAAGAACACATTCCAGTCAGTTTCAAAAATCTCTCTCCTCTTCGTGTCGATTAGTTTTCTTGTATTTTCTACACATATTCCTGTCATGAGCGCTGCAATCACGGATAGACTCGTCTCATTCCAGATTCCAGCTGTTTCCAGTTCGCTCTCACCACATTCACTGCTGCAGTTTTAAAGGAACACACAGTTTCAAAGTTCAAAGTTGTCCCTCAGTCACGGATTTCGTCGCACACAGCGCCGTTCACGTTTGAACTCACGTGACTTGCTGCATGCTCTCATTCACGTCCTCCACATTCATAACCCAGCAACATCGGGTTATTACTGATATCAACCCAAATTGGGTCACATCAAGCCAGCTTCCTAACCCACAGTCTCAACCGAGCGTTTGGATTGAAACAATTACCAGCGTGTTTTATATGTGTAGGCTATAAAAAAGTACACAGTGTATGTTTTTGCTTAATCGCTTGCAAATATAAGAGGTCATACATACCCTGTAATATTAGAATTGGTACCCCTTAGTTTCAAAATACTTACAGAAGAAATCATTTGTAATTTTACAGATTATTACTCCTTTATTCTACTTACAGTAGAAATAATTTGTAATTTTACAGATTATTACGCCTTTATTCTCCAAACTTCGCATATTGTTACCTTATACCTACATGGAGGTACTGAATAGGTAGGTACACTGTAATTACAAAAAAGTTACACTGTAAATTCTGTTTACTTACGCAGTACATTGCGGGTTGTAATCTAAAGCGTTACCGAGATTTATTAGTAGAGACAAAGAGAGAGTAGTCAAAACCAGGCGATGGTCAAAAACAAGGCAACCAGGCAGAGAAGCAAACAGCATGCAGGAGTCAATTAAGATCAGAACCCAAAGATTACAAAATCCAGAGTCATAAAACCAAGAGTGTAGAGTGTGAAACAATCCCATTTACATTGTCAGGGTGGAGTGATTCTGATCCTCTCAGAATAGAGCAGCTCTGTCTCCAGAGACCATGTTCAAACCCCAAGAGCTTTATTTGACTAGATTTACTGCTACTGATCGAGCTTCTGAAAAGCACCTGAATAAACACTACATGCATCTTCATCTGTTAGTTGAATGATGTTGTCAGACACAAATGGAGTTTGTTGAGAAGCTTTATTGAATGTTGCAGCAAACACAGCAGATTGAAAGATCAGCCAGTGCTTTGACACTAGAGCTCTCTTTCAGTATTGAGTTGTAAATGACTACAGCTGCAGCACTAGACTCATGTGAATCCTGCCTGACACAGGACACTCAGATACGCTCATCTTCAGGAGAGAGCAGCGCTCACTGGAGAAACATCAGCACTGCGAGCGACTAACAGCGACTCTTGTGGAACGAGGCCTCATGAGGAGCTCCATCATGTGTTACTCTGCAGACGTACAGCTCTCCCTCTTCCCAGCGTGCTTTGCTGAGGGTCAGGACGCTACTGCGGCTGTAGCGGCCGTCCTGCTCGCTCTCTGCGCTGGTCACAACCCCCTCGGTGACCTCTGAGCCGTCCAGTGTCCAGCTCACCAGCGCCCCCTGTGGAGAGTAAGAGCTGAGCAGGCAGAGCAGTGCGGCTGAGTCTCCAGAGATCTGCAGAGAAGAGGGCGGCAGCAGAGACACTGAGGGCTTCACTGTGGGACCAGCTGCAGGAGACAAACACAACACATTCACAAACACAGAGAAAACACAAACACTACATACATTTCAATGAAATCTCACAAATGAAACAAAAACTTATTAAGATATTTACTGCTTTAATCCCAGTAGTTTCTATATCCCTACATACTGTCTTTGCATTTTAGTTAAGTGAGATGTTTAACTCAAAACTCAATTTCAAACAGAGATTGTTTGACTACAAATGATGTCACTGGAATTAGAAAGTAATCAACGGAGTTATATTTTTGTATAAACTGTGCTTGTATTAAAGTGCGCTGAATTATAAGCACAACATGAGCAAAAGAGATTCAAAATCATTGATTAATCTATAGAAATGAATAATAAGCACAACATGAGCAAAAAGATTCAAAATCATTGATTGATCTATAGAAAGTAGCTCCATTTACATTTTAAATTATATATTTTTCATTTAATCTCTTTTTTCTATGTATAATATACATGTGATAAACTAATAAAATCAAGAGTGAGCCACACAATTTTAGATTAAATATTTACTGTAAAACTATATTTATAAAATGTGCAACACTTTGCAATAAGGTTCATGAGTTAACGTTAATTAATGCGTTAATTAATATTAACTAACAATGAGCAAAACATTTGTTACAGTATTTATTCATCTTAGTTAACATTGATTAATAAAGGTACAACTGTTCATTGTTAATTCATGTCAACTCAGGTCCATTAATATTAGCAGATAAAACTTTGGGTTTTAATACTGTATTAGTAAATGTTGCAATCAAAATGAGATTGACTGAGATTAATAAATGCTTTACAATAATTTTTCATTGTTAGTTCATGTTAACTAATGTAGTTAACTAATATTAACAAATGAAACATTATTGTAAAGCGTTACCAAAATATTATTGCTAGATTTTTTTTCTGGTTCAATTAAAATACTACTACTAATAATAATTGTACACAATCTAAATTAAGACACAACAACAACAATGAACAACATCATCATCTTCATCTGGACCATTGCAGCTTTTATTCAAGGTGGAATATTAAGTTTTGATATGAATAATAAGCTATTGTTGTTTTTTTACCATTTTAATATACCAATATTCTGCTATAAAGGTGATTTACTGACAAACTGACTTTATTTTCTCTTCTTCAGAATCCAGAGGAGTCACTCTGACTCAACCTAAAGTTAAAACCGTGCAACAGGGTCAAACAGCTACAATAGAGTGTCATATAGATGTAGGAATACTTAGCAGCTACTTAGCCTGGTATCAGCAGAAACCTGGAGAAGCTCCTAAACTCCTCATTTATTACATAAACACCCTCCAGTCAGGAACTCCATCTAGATTCAGTGGCAGTGGATCTGGCAGTGATTTCACTCTGACCATCAGTGGAGTCCAGACTGAAGATACAGGAGATTATTACTGTCAGAGTGCACACTGTCCTAGTAGCTGTGTGTTCACACAGTGATAAAGAGTCGTACAAAAACCTCCGTCAGTCAGAGTCACAGTGACTGCACTGATACAGCTGAGAGACACTGCAGCTGCTGATGGAGGTTATTTCTTATAACAGTCTCATTTACTAAAAAATGTGAAAGTCTTGTACTGATTTATGAGTCTTTCTGGATCTTTAATGTGTTTTTCACTCATAACTTCACCATGGATGTATTTAATTCATCATTCAAAATGTTCCACCATTAATCAATCCAATGAAATCTGACGATACTTACAGTATGCAGGGAAACAGCAGCCAGAGTCCTCATGTCCTTTCAATCCAGAATTACACCAAATGATTTCTGCCTAACATCTCCTTTTGTGTGTCATAGAACATTAAACTTTATTTTTTTCTTCTTCTTCCACAGTGAAAATCTCAAATGATGTACTGTGTTAAGAATCATTCTGTGATTGAAATGTCAGTAGTGAAGATTATGTTTTTGGAGTTCACACAATCAAATTATATTTTCGCACTTTTTTCATAATTAAGTAAAATTATAGCTTGATTGAAAATGACTCAAAGATATTCTTCTGCTCACAAGTGATATTTACCTTTGTTTTTCAATTTGATAATTGTTTCACTGGGAATGGTGGAAATGACGACACAGTCATGCCGCAGTCAGAATAATAAATATTATAATGTATTGTAATAGTTATTATTTTAATGAATTTTATATTTTAACATTGAAAGTCTTCCCAAAGAAGCATTTGAAAAGCATGAACAAAATCATGAGGAAGTCAGTTTTAATATGATATTCAAATAAACAAATAAAAGACAGAAATAATTTGCTTTTAGTTTAAATTCATTCTTGGTTCATAAAAGTGTTCAAAAGACCCCTGTATGGCTGTATTATGAAGAAAGAGACAGGTTTGGTGTTGATGTTAACAGCGGGGCTTGTCTCCCTCTGCTGGTTCGGTGTTGATGTTTACAGCGGGGTTTGTCTCCCTCTGCTGGTTCGGTGTTGATGTTAACAGCGGGGTTTGTCTCCCTCTGCTGGTTCGGTGTTGATGTTAACAGCGGGGTTTGTCTCCCTCTGCTGGTTTGGTGTTGATGTTAACAGCGGGGCTTGTCTCCCTCTGCTGGTTCGGTGTTGAAGAGCCTCTTGAGGCAGTAGAGCTGCAGGTATCCAGTTGTGATGATGAGCAGACTCTGGACAGCAGACCAGCTGTTCACATAAGTGGAGTTGGACTGAAGCAGGTAGAAATCAGCACCGCGTCTCATTCGCTCGTAGTTATAATGACCCCACATGTGGAAGACAAACCTCTGCAACCTGCTGCTGCTTTCCTACACGAAGATTTGAGAAATGTGAATGAAATTTAAGGACTTGGTATGTCAAAATGAAATAAATTTCTCAAAATGTAATTTTATTCAAGTGTCTGTTTATATGGTCTGAATACTTTCCGTACCCACTGTATATATTTATTTATTTTTATTTTTTTCACCGAACAACTGATTTACGGCCGAGATGTATTTCCAAGAAAAAAACATCGTCTTATATTCGGGTCAATACGGTATATGTAATGCAAAAAAAAAGTGTTTTTAAGTGTTTTCTTTCAAAACATAACCAATTCTATAAAATGTTTAATAAAGAAATAAACGAATAACTATGTATAGCATATTATTAATTATGTTGCTCAAGATACATATTTTTAGTAAAGCTTTTAAATACTTATTATTGTCACGGTTGCACTACTGTGAGAAGCGAGGAACGAGGAGACGACGGATACTCACGAATAACAGTCTTTAATTATCACATTCAGGGGAACATAGAGCTGGCTGGAGACACACGTAGTACATGGAGACGTTCAAGACCCGACAAACACGGAACGCACAGACTGGGACTTAAATACATGGGATAACGAGCTAGACCTGACGAGACACACCTGGGAGCAATAAACAATTAGACATACAGGCAAACTAGGTCACGGAGCACATGGTGAGCAAAAACACAACACAGACAGTCCTTAATCCTGACATATCGCCCCCCTCCCGGAAGGCACGTCCTCGCGCCGT
>NW_015541111.1:0-2871 GCF_001515605.1 Sinocyclocheilus anshuiensis | reverse complement strand
CCAGGGAGGTGACGAAGGAGGGAGGAGCCAGGGAGGAGACAGGAGGGACTTGGAGCAGGAGGAGTCCAGCTGGACCCAGGCCACAGCCATGATGGCGAACCCCGGTGGAGCCATCGTGGAGGAAGGGCTGACGACTCCAGAGGGCCAACTGACTGCTGCTGAGCAGGTGGCGGAGGAGCCCGAGGCGGAGACGGAGAGCCGATGAGCCAAGGCGACGTGAAGGATCCGGAGGGCCAAGGCAGAGCAGATGGCGCCGGCGGGGATCCAGAAGGCAGTGGTGGAGCCAGAGCGATAGAGGACTGAAGAGGAGCCGAAGGGATGAAGGAGCCTGACGGAGTCGGAGGGACGAAGGGACGAGATGCAGCCGGAGGAGTGGAGGGCCGGAGGGACGATCGACGACAGACCAAGGCGGAGCCGGAGGGACGAGGGAGCCCGGTGGAGCCAGTGGACTGATGGGCCACGGCGTAAAGGAGGGAGCTAGGAGCTATGGTGGAGCCGACGGGTCCACGGGCCGAGGCGGAGTCTGGGGCTTAGAGGTTGGAGGCGGAGTCAAGGGATACTCCAGCCACGGCGACGCTGGAGGATGGCAGTCCCACGGAGCTTGCACCGCATAGATGGTGGGCTGAGGGCGAGGAGAGGGGCTGCCAGACGACAGCGGTGGAGGAGGCAGGAGCGGGTGGGAACACGGGCATTTGTGAGCCTCCGGGCTTTCTGGGCTGAACTCAGGAACGGGAGCCCTCTCTGGGCTTAACTCAGGCACAGGAGGGACAGAGTTCACTGACAGAGGAGGGAGGAAAGGGGGCAGGTCAGCATACCAATTAATAAGGTCTCTTTCCACTTCTCCTAAACCCAGATCCATCCTTAGTAAGGTTGGACCAGAATATTCGATTATTCGAATATTTGTTCAGTGGGTTGACATTCGATTTTCGATTTTGAGATTCTAATATTCTTTTTTTTTTTGTCGAACACCTGGCATCGCCCACGAAACGGTTCTCATTCGCGCTTGAATATGAATCGCCCATGAGTGAACGTCTTGAACATCATGATTCAGTTCATCTGGAAGAGAAGACAAAAATGCCGAAGACCTCAGCTGTGTGGGAGCACTTTAAATTGAGTGAGGACAAGACAAAGGCAGTGTGCCAAATATGCAATTTGAAACTGGCCTACCACAACAGCACATCAAGTTTAAAAAATCACCTGAGTTCTGTAAGTAGTATGCCTATAGTATAATGTTGGTTTAAAAAAAAACAGCTGCTTTTATCCGCCATGTTAATCAGTAATTTTACACATGATAAAAACGTGCACTTAATTTGCTTGGAAAATACTTGCGAATACAGCAGTCGTAAAAAAACGTACAGTAGCCCAGTCTAATAACAATTTGTCTATATTAAAAGTATTGCTCTTAACAGACCTGTGTGTTTTGTATCACTAGTGCAGTGTCCGTTCTCGAGGCGCTGCTTCTGGATCGCACTGTTCTGTAGTTTATTAAGTTTATTAATTCTGAATATTGCACCAAAATGTGACACTGCACTCCCTTGGGTCCGCAGCAACACACCTGCCACGCGTGAAGTCGATTGGATGAACGGTTCTCGACATAATAAAAATGTAAACAGACAGACAGACACACAGAGATTACTGCTTTTATTACACTGTGTTTACACCGGACGCGACAGTTGCTGCGCTGCGCTACGCTACGCTGCGCCGCAACAGCTAAAGTCTGTCTACACTGGACGCGAAAAAGCGACCGTTGAAAAACATTTGAAATTTGTGTCAATACGTCATAAATAGAACGCAGCAGCAGTTTTCTGTCGGGAATTTGTCGTGTCGCGACACGCCGCATCCAGTGTAGACAGCATCACTGATTATAATGAATTCTATAGTATTTTGTAGCGCTGCACCATTCGCGTCCGTTGTAGACATGGTGTTAGAGTTAAGAATATGTTCAGCCCCCTCCCTCCGAAGCTTCAAATATTCTAATATGTTCAGCTCCTCTCCGCGCTCTCTCTGTCCAAGGCCTTCTCCCTCGTGGCGGGCGTTGTAGCCCTCTCTCGCACCTGGACTGACGTCACCGGCTCTGGCTCCGGCTCCGCAGCGATCCTCAGCTCGGTCACTCTCTCTGGCGATGGCTCGTCGGTCGCGGCGGGCTCTGGCTCTCCATCAGTGGTGGGCTCAGGCTGATGCTCCGCGCAGCTGGGAGATGGTGGACTGGGCTCTGGGTCGGGAGTGGATCTGGCGAGATCATCCTCGGTACAGATGGTGAAAGGCGATCTATTTCTTGCCAGAGTCCACTCCACGAAAGTGGCGAAGCCCTCTCGAGGACCATCTAGCATCATAGAATGCGCAGAGCGAGTCGTCCGGGTAGCTGGTGGTGTTAGCTAACATCAGGAACAGTCTTTTATGGTCCTCGAGAGATCGGTCCCACTGCTCCAGCAGGAGGACGAGGTATTCGGTACGGACGAGGGGATCCATGGGGCACAACGGAAGAAAAAAAAACACTGGGCGGAAAAAACGGAAACAAAAACGGAGGGAACACACGGATTAAACTGTTTTGGTCAGGTCTTCTGTCACGGTTGCACTACTGTGAGGAGCGAGAAATGAGGAGACGAGGGATACTCACATCTTTAATTATCACATTCAGGGGAAAATAGAGCTGGCCGGAGACACACGTAGTAGCCTACATGGAGACGTTCAAGACCTGACAAACACGGAACGCACAGACTGGGACTTAAATACATGGGATAACGAGCTAGACCTGACGAGACACACCTGGGAGCAATAAACAATTAGACATACGGGCAAACTAGGTCACGGAGCACACGGAGCAAAAACACAGACAGTCCATAATCCTGACAATTATATGTATCATGTTAT
>NW_015541110.1:540-1539 GCF_001515605.1 Sinocyclocheilus anshuiensis | reverse complement strand
AATTATTACAGCACACATTAAAAGTATGGGTATGATAATGATAATGAATTAACTATGGGTGTTTCTCAAAGAGAACATTTTCAAAATCATCTAAGAATATTTAATGTAACAACAATAAGCAATATGCAAAGCTCAAAGAAAAGAAATGCAAAAACGTGTTCTGTGTGAACGGCCCCTTTGACTGACCAGACCCTTAAAACACTACCGTCAAGGCATCTGAATCAGCTCTTTAAAATGCTAAAAGACTAGGACTGCATGGCAAGTCTGGATATATGTGCATTTATAATCTCATTTGATAATCATTTGATGAATTACTACATGATCAATATAGAATATGCACAAACCTTTCTTCTAAATGGAATTCTGTGCATGCCTACTTTTCTTTGTTGTTAAATGAGGCTTATTCACAAAACTCAACACTGTTGGTCTGCCACAATCTATAATGAGACTAATTTACATAGAAAGGAGGCTGTTTGCTGAAAAGATTGACAATGAATTTATTTTTAAATACAGCACAGCACTATTGCTGCACATTTAGCCCTGTCACGGTACGCTGTTGGAAGGAGTACGAGGGAAACGAGGAGTACAATCAAAAGTCTTTAATCCAAGGAACACAGGGTAAATCCACACAAAGGGCGCTGAAGCAAACACACCTACACAACGAGTAGACCCGACAGAGACAGACTGCAGAGACTGGGACTTAAATACAGTGTATGATTGGGGAAACACAGGTGCATGGGATGACTAATCAAACTAATAAACAAAACGAGGGCAGGAACATGACCAAATAAGGGAACAGAAACAGGGGCAAAACATGACACAGACAGTCCATGATCCTGACATTACGCCCCCTCCCGGAAGGTGCGTCCTCGCACCGTAGAACAATAGAGGGGGGGGGAATGGGTGGGAACTAAGGAGGAGGCTCAGGAGGATGACGGATGTCCGGGAGGGGGCTGGCAGACAGAGTCCAGGGAGGAGACGATGGAGGGAGGAGCCAGG
>NW_015541110.1:0-156 GCF_001515605.1 Sinocyclocheilus anshuiensis | reverse complement strand
CTGGGTCTACGGGCCGAGGCGGAGTCCAGGCCTCGGAGGCTGGAGACGGAGGCGAGGGATTCTCCAGCCATGGCGACACTGGAGGATGGCAGACCCGCGGAGTTCACACCATAATGATGGTGGGCTGAGGGCGAGCAGAGAGGCTGCCAGACGACA
>NW_015541109.1:0-1863 GCF_001515605.1 Sinocyclocheilus anshuiensis | reverse complement strand
TTGTTCACCCCCCGGAGCCGTGTGAGACACTTTTGTTTTTAACATTTTTAACTTATTTTGGACTTAAGCAATGCAACACCTGCTGAGTGGCATTAAACAGCTTGAAAGATCAAAGACAATTTTTAATATAACTCTGACTGGATTCGTCTGGAAGAAGAAAGTCATATACACCTAGGATGCCTCGGGGGTGAGTAAAACGCAGCCTAATTTTCATTTTTGGGTGAACTAACCCTTTAACTGCTTCCAAATCCATGCTGTTAATAAAATCATTCTTGAAACATTTGCAGTTACACATACAAAAAATATATAACAACATAATTACATAAACAGTGAATAATTGTACAAGGTGAATTAAGGTTTACGCACAAAGAAAGTTTAAAATTTTATTCAGATTTCAGAATAAGCACTTTGTCATTTGTAATACATTTGTTGAGGATCTCGTCCATGTATGGGAATACTAGGGAATAGCAGTACCGGCTCTCTATTAGAGATCAGTGGTGTAAACTTATAATAATGGATTATTACGGTCACGTGGACTTAACAGACACACGCACATCATCAAGACACTTCAGATTTTCTCAAATATAACGCTATAATTTACCTCAAACATCTCGTTTTCATAATCCTCGGAAGTCAAACTCAATCGAAAATAAAATTAGATTAATCAGACCTAAAGTACAAGAGAGATCTCGCTTCTGGATTGCAAAATAACGAAAATGCATCAGTGACGAATGTCTTGATATTATCACATGTAGAAACGGTTGGCAAGATACAGTTAGCTTGATAATATTTATGTAGCAATAATAAATTGTAAGTGTATTTCTTTAATTTCCCCAGCACCAAAAGCAGAACAGTTAACATTAGCGCTTATCGATACTACAGTTTATCATAATTCAGCCCCAGGCCCGTTTAATACCGGGTTCAGGTATTCATTCCTACTTACAAGAGAAGCAAAGAAAGATCAGTTACAAAGCTACATGACAGTATTTCTTTCATCTGCGTTTCCTAAATACACCTTACGTGGAAGAATAACTCAGTCATTTTAAAAACAACAATGAAGAACAAATTAAAATGAAATCTCAGTCTCTCTTAAAGGTGTTACAGCCTCTTCTCCAGCTTCCTGAACGAGAAAAGTTTGTAAAAAGTTTCTACTTTCCTTCATGAAAGAGTAAGCATACTACAGGTGATACATATGCATTATAAGACAATTTAACATAATATGAAACTTATAAGAAAGCCAAATTATATGCAAGAATAAAACTTTCTGACATTGTTCTTTGGGGAGGAACTCCATCTTTGAGTTGATCTGAATCTCACAGTTGAATCTGCTGGTTTTGAAGATGAAGATGAACTTTATTCACTGTGAAATTTTAGATAATGTTTCTTTGTCATGTCACTTGTAATGTCTGGTTAGGACAGATTTATCCAGATACTATATTATTGTTTAATGCATTATTGTGTCTCATTTGGTGAGGACGCAGCATCAGACCTGAAAGTGCTGATCTGAAGATGGTCTACTTACTGTGATTGTTTTTTGTATGTCTGTGTAGAGCAGATAATTGAATGAAACGCTTCCCACATGCAGTGCAGTGATACGGTTTCTCTCCAGTGTGAATCCTCTCGTGTTTATTGAGGTCTCCTGACTGACTGAATCTCTTGTCACAGTGTGAACACTTGTAAGGTTTTTCTCCAGTGTGGATCCTCTCGTGTGTTTTTAGATGTGTTGACCAACTGAATCTCTTGTCACAGTGTGAACACTTGTATGGTTTTTCTCCAGTGTGGATCCTCTCGTGTCTTTTCAGATATGCTGCCTGACTAAATCTCTTGTCACATTGTGAACACTTGTAAGGTTTCTCTCCAGTG
>NW_015541108.1:585-882 GCF_001515605.1 Sinocyclocheilus anshuiensis | reverse complement strand
GGTGTGGGAGGAAAATACTATATACATATTCATTATATTAATAAGTTGTATATTTAATTTGATATTTTAATAACATCTTAATACATTAAGCCATGTTAAGTGTTTATGTTTTTCTACAGGAGGAAAACACTTAACGAGAGACTTTGTGCATTGCGTTAATATTCTGCTGTTCTGTGGCGACGGATTTGTGGGTCTTGTCTTTTTCTTGCAGGACCCTGTATGTTATAGTATAAAATTAGTTTTAATCGTTTAATCACCACCACAGCGTCTTGTCTCCATTGGCAACACGCACGATTT
>NW_015541108.1:0-391 GCF_001515605.1 Sinocyclocheilus anshuiensis | reverse complement strand
CTGTGATAACGACTGTGTTCTCATGTTACAATAAAGCGCTCGCCACATTTGTGCGGGAATGATTACAATTATGCGGAATACCTGCAATCCCGCGCGAACATTCAGACTCGACAGGAGGCGGATGCGTGTCAAACTCGCTGTCGGAGAGGAAAGAGAGACGCAGCTTGTATCGGTGTAGCCTATATACGGTAGATACTGTGGAAAATGAGTAATGGAACCGTGTCAGATATTTCAGTATCGGTATCAAAATATACATATTTATGGTAACACTACCATGTAGTTTGTTTCTCCAAACTTTGAGTCCATAAATTATGCTGAGCTCCCTTACTGTCTGATCAGCTCTTCACTGCTGCAGCGGCGGCTTTTCCCGGTTCAGATATCAGGGCTTTTA
>NW_015541107.1:340-492 GCF_001515605.1 Sinocyclocheilus anshuiensis | reverse complement strand
CATACAATTCTCGATTTGTATATTTTTTTATTCCTTATTTTACTTTACTAGTTCTATTTATTTTTATTTTTTATTTTTTATTATCTGTGTTTTTTTGTTCTGTCACTGTCATTCTGTTACACTGTGGAAGCTTCTGTCACGAAAAAAAAATC
>NW_015541107.1:0-196 GCF_001515605.1 Sinocyclocheilus anshuiensis | reverse complement strand
TGACAGCAATGACTCGAGACTTGACTTGGACTTGAGCCCTGTGACTCGGAAAGACTTTATGATCAGATCAAAGTCATTAGGCGCGTCCCTGCAGCGTTGCGCTTGACTGGCAATAAACCAGAGACTGCGTTCAGGGAGCGTTGGATAGGCCAGTATAAATTACTGGAGTAATAGCATAACTTACGACAAAAGAGAA
>NW_015541106.1:1380-1658 GCF_001515605.1 Sinocyclocheilus anshuiensis | reverse complement strand
TAAACAGTTAAGCACACTTTTGAAAAAAAGATGTGGGAAGTGTGTGAAGATAGCAGGTTGATGATTTAAGGTGCTAGTACTATTTCTTCCAAAATTTTACTATCTGTTGCTTCAAAAACAGACATAGTAACTTCTTTTTGATATTGCGGTTGAATCTGTCTGACCTCTGCATATGTGCTAATCACCTTCCTGATATTATTGATCTTCTCAGAAATGAAGGAAGCAAACTCATTGCATTTGCTGTCGGAGAGCATTTCACTGGCAATCTGACTTGGGTG
>NW_015541106.1:0-1259 GCF_001515605.1 Sinocyclocheilus anshuiensis | reverse complement strand
GTTTATAAGGTTTGAGAAGAATGACTGTCTAGCTTTGCCTAGTTCCACATTGAAAGCACGAAGGCTGTCTTTATATATGCTATAGTGGATTACAAGTTTCGTCTTCCGCCACATCTGCTCAGCTTTTCTGCATTGTCTTTTCATACTCTGTACTGCTGTTGATTTTCTCCAAGGTGATTTTTGTCTGCCAGTCTTCTTGCTGACTTTTACAGGAGCAATATCATCAATAACATTCTTAACTTTTGAGTTAAAGGAATCAAGAACATCAACAGAGTCTGCAGAAATGCTTGGTGTTATAGCCTTCATAAATAGCACACTAGTGTTCTCGTTAATGCATCTCTTTCTGACAGAGACAGATCTAGATCAGTGGTAGCAGAGATCAATATATCAAAGAAAATACAGAAATTATCAGATAGTGCTACGTCCTTAATAACAATGAATGAAAAGTTTAGAACCCTTCTGATGATTAAATCTAGAGTACTGTATGTCCACGATTGTGTGTGGGTCCATGGACATGCTGAATCAGGTCAAAAGTGTTTAAAACAGTTATAATTTCTTTTGTAGTTTTGATTTCTGCATTATCTATGTGAATATTAAAATCCCCTGCAATAGAAAACAGTCAAACTCTGAGGAAATCATTTATTACATTTCTGTGAACTCTTCAACAAAGGCTGGAGAGTATTTTGGATGCACCGATGCCAGTATCGGTATCGGTGCATCCCTAGTAATATGTGAGCATGCTTTCTGTATTATAATAGATAGATGGCAATGGGACACTATTTCACCCATATTTTGACTTTTTTTCCACAAAAGTTACTTGAAACTTTCAAGTAGACACTTTAATATGGTTTTTATGTATATAAAATCACTTTTGTACATTTAATTTGATGTGGACACCAAAGTGGGATGTGTCATTTTGACCCACATTATAATTTAGATTTATATATATATATATTATTAATGATAATGCATTGTTTCATTTAGAAACATAAAATCCAGGTTGTTTGTGGTTATTAAGTCATTGATCAGAAATTATTTATTTTTTAGTGAGCGAATGTTTAAAAATGCTAACTTGATGGCATTACTTTTTGTCTCAACAGCAATCTTAGTTTGGCGCATAACAGGCCGCAGATTAGAGGAGTCAGCCTTGAGAAGGCCTTAGACTTTCTATCACGTGATAAAACAGAAATAGAGAAAACTACAAGCAAACTGAATTGTGAATGTTGCTGCTATTATAGCGGGGACCCGACACATATCAC
>NW_015541105.1:399-599 GCF_001515605.1 Sinocyclocheilus anshuiensis | reverse complement strand
GCTAGAGTGAGGAACGGCCGGAGGACTAGAGTGAGCAGAGGCGGCCGGCGGATTCGACAGAGCGTCCGGAGGGCTTGCCTTGCGGCAACCACATGTGACGACCACGGGCTGGACTCCGCTTCGTCCACGGTGAAGGCCGATCCGGTGATCCACAGCACAAAGTTGTTGTATTTCCTCAGCAACCAGCACGGATCAGCTCC
>NW_015541105.1:0-133 GCF_001515605.1 Sinocyclocheilus anshuiensis | reverse complement strand
CCCAACCGATATATCGTTTTGCCGATATTATCGGCCGATATGAGCCTGTCGCCGATATATCGGTATCGGCGAATATCTCGCCGATATTAACATTTTTTTTTACAGAACATATAACGCAGATAAAATGCTTGAA
>NW_015541104.1:17665-17808 GCF_001515605.1 Sinocyclocheilus anshuiensis | reverse complement strand
ACTGCCCGGTCCTGCAGATTTGCTTTATACAATATTAGGAAGATCCGGCCCTTTCTTTCAGAACACGCAACACAACTCCTTGTTCAAGCTCTTGTTCTGTCCAGGCTGGACTATTGCAATGCTCTCTTGGCAGGTCTTCCAGC
>NW_015541104.1:16766-17163 GCF_001515605.1 Sinocyclocheilus anshuiensis | reverse complement strand
GCCTCGGACCGGCTACGAGACGCCCGGGCCGGGTCCCTGCGTTCTTCCTCGCTGCCCCACTGCGGGTACACCTGTAGTTCCATTGGTGCCACTTGCGCGGCGTCTGGGAGCCTGGCTAGTGCTACCCAGCTCGTCTCGATGACTTCTTCGAACCGTCAGGCTCGGCTATGGGATTCAGTTCGCCCGGCGCCCTCCCAAGTTCAGGGGCATTCACTTTACTTAAGTGAAAGCAGCAGATGCCCCTCTCTTGCGTGCAGAGATCGCAGTCCTGCTGACGAAGGATGCGATAAAGCCGGTCCCTCCAGCCGATATGAAGACAGAGTTTTACAGCCCCTACTTCATTGTACCCAAGAAAGGCGGTGGGTTACGACCAATCTTGGACCTGTGTGTTTTGAAA
>NW_015541104.1:15504-15994 GCF_001515605.1 Sinocyclocheilus anshuiensis | reverse complement strand
GAGCCGAAAAGAATGCACGTCACACCTCTGTTTATCAATTTGCACTGGCTACCAATAGCTGCTCGCATAAAATTCCAGGCATCGATGTTTGCCTACAAAACCACCACTGGCTCTGCAACCCTTTACCTAAATTCATTACTTCAGAGTTATGTGCCCTCTAGAAGCGTGGGTTCTGCAAATATTATTGTTATTATTGTGCCATCTCAAAGAGGCACAAAATCACTTTCACAGACTTTTTCCTTAACTGTGTGGAATGACGTGGTATGACCTGCCCAAATCAATCCGAGCAGCGGAGTCCTTAAAGGGATAGTTCATCCAAAAATGAAAATTTTGATGTTTATCTGCTTACTCCCAGGACATCCAAGATGTAGGTGACTTTGTTTCTTCAGTAGAACACAAATTATGATTTTTGAGTCCAACCGTTGCAGTCTATCAGCCATATAATGCATGGCAATGGTAACAAAATCTATGAGAGTAAAAAAAAACATGC
>NW_015541104.1:9500-15337 GCF_001515605.1 Sinocyclocheilus anshuiensis | reverse complement strand
AAGGAACGCATCTTCGGGTGCATCCGTCCCCGAGATTGGTTTGCAGCGATCAACCTGAAGGACGCCTACTTCATGTGTCGACCCTTCCGCACCACAGACCATTGCTGCAGTTCGCGTCTGAAGGACGAGCATATTAGTACGAGGTCCTGCCCTCCGGGCTGTCCCTGTTGCCCCAGGTCTTCACGTAAGTTGCAGAGGCATCCCTTGTTCCCTGAGAGAACAGGGCATTCGCATTCTCAACTACCTCGACGACTGGCTCATATTAGCTCAGTCTCAGGATCAGGTGTGTGAACAAAGGGACTTGGTGCTCTCGCAACTCAGCCAGTTGGGCCTTCGGGTCAACTGGGAAAAGAGCAAACTCTCCTCGACGCAGAGGATCTCTTTTCTCGGTATGGAGTTGGATTCGGTCAAGCACGCCTCACGAAGGGATGTGCTTAGTCAGTGTTGAACTGCCTGAATATGTTCAAGAGCAGGATGGCGGTCCCAGGAGCCGGTATCCTCCTGTGTTCTCACCTCGAACGGGTAGAAGCACTGAGTGGCCCCGGCTTCGGGTCAGCTTGCTAAAACCACTCCAGAGAGTCCATGTAGTAGACCCTGTTGAGCTCCTCCGTCCCCTCAGCAGCCAGACGTGGTGGAGCGTCCGGCGCCAGGCTCTCTCTCAATGAATCCGTGAGAACCGGTAGAGGGCTGTATTATATGTAGAAACCTAAGTGGATCCCATATGTGTAAAGTCCACGGTATGACCTCAGAGCCCGGGTTTCCCTGGCAGACATCTGCCACTCCAAGAGGGTTACAATCCCCTCCAATCTTCCATATGCACCTAAGGAATGTTCATGTGTGTATTTGCTTCCGAAACCTCCTTTGGGAAGGATGGAGCTTCCGCAACGTCCCAGTCCCAAATGGAACGGGTACGTTTTCCAAGTGTTATCTAGTCTTACTGAGTGGGTAGTGCCATAGCAGCAGCAGCTGGTCCTCTTGTGGTAAATGGCATTGCTATGTTCCATTCGTGACAACAGATGCTCTCCACTTCTGTTGGCATCTCACAACACTTACTACAAGAACACCACCACTTTTGAAGAGATCTCTGTCTCTCTGAGGCCTGCAGCAGATGCTTCCTCCATCTCTCTGAGTTTTTGATCTGAGTATTCTGGTTCAAATAAATATGGTTGGGCAAAAAAATCCACGTGGTCTGTTGATATATCAAAATTGTCTTCCATTGTGATGACCTGTACCTCTAAATGTCTTTAGATCTTCACAGTGGCAGGGAACACTTCAGCAATGACTGTGCACTGTGTAAACAATGAGTGACGTATATGCTCGAGAGATCACTTCCGACGCTTGCGTTTACAACGCCAGATGGCAGTTGGACATAGTGGTGTATTAGAGGTAAAAAATGATATAAATACTGTTCGGTTTCTCCCACAAACCGATCGTTTCGTGTCTTAGGACATCAATGTGTCGTCACGAGCCCGCACGGTTTAATTTGGATTTGTCTGTGCATGTTCTATTTACTCTCATAGATTTTGTTACCATTGCCATGCATTATAAGACTGATAGACTGCAACGGTTGGAATTTAGAATCATAATTTGTGTTCTACTGAAGAAACAAAGTTACCTACATCTTGGATGCCCTGGGGGTAAGCAGATAAACATAAAATTTTCATTTTTGGGTGAACTATCCCTTTAAGGTGTCAATTTTTGCCGCGTTTATTTGGTACGTGCAAAGATGTACAGTTTGACCGCATTACGACCACAATTTTGAATGTGTTTCTCAACGCACAAATTCTGGCCATGTTCAAACATGTCATATTTTTTTAAAGCAGATTTAAGTCCAGATTTACCCACATATTCCTATTTTTAGCTTTGCTTTACTTATATCTGCTGTGCTAGAGTAAATTAATAAATGTTAAATTAAATGTCATAAGTAAATGCTAATGATCCATATTGTACAATTATTAATTGTAACATCTATTTATGTTATTGACCAAACACACAAAATAATGATCTTTAAAAAAGCATCATATGACCCCTTTAATATGACGTTGTAACATTATGGAAGGCGGATGGCGCCAAAAGTCTTTAAACGGAACGCGTGAAATGTGACCGTGTCAACACGCACAATTTGCCCGCGTTAACGCGGCAATTTTGAACGCGTTTCTTTTGTACGTGTAGACACGCACGTTTTGGCCGTGTTAAGGCGTTAGTTTTTGCCGCGTTTATTTGGTTCGTGTAAAGACGCACAGTTTGACCGCATTAAGACGACAATTTTGAACGTGTTTCTCAACCTAGCCGTGTTCAAACATGTCATATTTTTTAAAGCAGATTTAAGTCCAGATTTACCCACATATTCCTATTTTTAGCTTTGATTTACTTATATCTGCTGTGCTAAAGTAAATTAATAAATGTTAAATTAAATGTCATTAAGTAAATGCTAATGATCCATATTGCACAATTATTAATTGTAACATCTATTTATGTTATTGAATGTTTGTTTTAAGTTATACAGGCCTATCATTTTCGAAAGTATACTGAAACTGAATATACATATACTTAGACATAAAAATGAATAAAATATTGATATTTCTGTAATGATATTTATAAATATAAGTAAATGGCACTATGTACACAACAGACAGTGCAATGTCAATTGCCGCGTTTATTTGGTTCGTGTAAAGACGCACAGTTTGACCGCATTAAGACCACAATTTTGAATGTGTTTCTCAACGCACACATTCTAGCGGTGTTCAAACATGTCATATTTTTTAAAGCAGATTTAAGTCCAGATTTACCCACATATTCCTATTTTTAGCTTTGCTTTACTTATATCTGCTGTGCTAGAGTAAATTAATAAATGTTAAATTAAATGTCATAAGTAAATGCTAATGATCCATATTGTACAATTATTAATTGTAACATCTATTTATGTTATTGAATGTTTGTTTTAAGTTATACAGGCCTATCATTTTCGAAAGTATATATAACTTTACACAGAACATATTATAACTGAATATACATATACTTAGACATAAAAATGAATAAAATATTTATATTTCTGTAATTATATTTATAAATATAAGTAAATAGCACTATGTACACAAAGGTGATTTATAGCAAATGTTCAGTTTAAATTAACAGACAGTGCAATGTCAACCCTAGAATGAATAAAAAACATAAACCATTTGTGATAAATCACAAATGGTCATAAATGTTTCTTTAAAATCTTAAAAATCTTAACTATTCAAATGCATATAGAGACATATAAGTTCTGTTATGACCCTGTATAGTTTTTTGCTGTTCTGTCCCCGTGTTATTTTGGGAGAGTCTGTGTGTAACATCATCTGATTGCCTGCTGCTGGCTGATGGCTGGCTGGTGCTATAACAAAATTATGTTTAAAAATTAAAATGTTTGATATTCATTACATTTTTATTATTATTAATTTCTTTACCCTTATACTTGTCTTTAAGTTATAGTGGCAAGAACAAGTTTGTGAAACCTAATATAGACATTCTATATTCTCCTGTAAAATAATCTCAGTCTGACATGCAGCGCCATGATAATCCTGATAATCCAAAGAGATTCAATGAGCATTCCTGTGTAGATTGGTGCTATTTACCGTTAAACGTGTCTTTAGGGAGCCATAAATCAAAAGTGGCAAGAATAAGTTTGTGAAACCTTTGAAAAAAAAAAAACAGTTTCAGCATTGATAAAATGTGGTGTAATCTTAATTTTAATAACAATTACAGACAAACTGAATAATTGTTCACACACAAACAATTGTACATTTAAATCAATTCAAAAGGATTTCAAATATTTTTTAGTGTTGGTTTTTATTTGTGTGCTTTGGTTAATTGTCTTGTTGCATCACTGCAACTGCAACTGCAACTGCTGTCCTGCATTGAAACATTTTCTGATGGCACAGGCCATTGATGTTTGTTGCTACCAAAGGACCAGAAATAAGTATATTATTATATATTATTATATAATACATTATTATATACATTATATGATACATATGACACAGAAGATATAATAAAGCATGTGCGTGTCCATTGTAGTTTCATGACAGATCAGTATAATTCCTGACCCCTCTGACAGACATATCTTCTTAAATTATCAGTTGACTTCTGAAGACATGACTTTGCAAGAGACATTTGGAAAACGCATTATGATCAGGAAAGATCATAAAACAAAGTGAAAAGTGCATGTTTAGGACTATAAATAGGCCTGTATTTTCACCTACAGATAATGGAATTAAATTAATCAACATACGTTTTATTAGCCATCCATTCAACATCCACTGATTGCTATTGTAAGAGGACATTTTTTCCATATAATCTAATGATTTCAAGTTGCATTAAGTCAGCCATCGTTCTTATAAACGCGGCATATTTTGGACATGACTTATTATCACAGCATTCAAATCTTCATCAGTGTGGTTAGAAGAAGCCAGCTGCACGCAGTCAGAACAGGTCCTTTGGCAGTGTGCTAAAAAAATTCAAGTGCTTCCTGATAACCCAAAGAGATTCCATGAGCATTCCTGTGTAGCTTGGTGCTATTTACCTTTAAACTTGTCTTTAGGGAGCCATAAATCAAAAGTGGCAAGAATAAGTTTGTGAAACCTTTGAAAAAAAAAAACAGTTTCAGCATTGATAAAAATGTGGTGTGATCTTAATTTTAATAATAATTACAGACAAACTGAATAATTGTTCACACACAAACAATTGTACTTTTTACATTCATTTTTTTTTCAGTTGTAATCATTCAATTGTACTTTTTACATCAATTCAAAAGGATTTCAAATATTTGTTTAATGTTGGTTTTTATTTGTGTGCTTTGGTTAATTGTCTTGTTGCATCACTGCAACTGCAACTGCTGTCCTGCATTGAAACATTTTCTGATGGCACAGGCTATTGATGTTTGTTGCTACCAAAGGACCAGAAATAAGTATATTATTATATATTATTATATAATACATTATTATATACATTATATGATACATATGACACAGAAGATATAATAAAGCATGTGCGTGTCCATTGTAGTTTCATGACAGATCATTATAATTCCTGACCCCTCTGACAGACATATCTTCTTAAATTATCAGTTGACTTCTGAAGACATGACTTTGCAAGAGACATTTGGAAAACGCATTATGATCAGGAAAGATCATAAAACAAAGTGAAAAGTGCATGTTTATGACTATAAATTAGGACTATAAATAGGCCTGTATTTTCACCTACAGATAATGGAATTAAATTCATCAACATACGTTTTATTAGCCATCCATTCAACATCCACTGATTGCTATTGTAAGAGGACATTTTTTCCATATAATCTAATGATTTCAAGTTGCATTAAGTCAGCCATCGTTCTTATAAACGCAGCATATTTTGGACATAACTTATTATCACAACATTCAAATCTTCATCAGTGTGGTTAGAAGAAGCCAGCTGCACGCAGTCAGAATAGGTCCTTTGGCAGTGTGCTAAAAAATTTCTAAGAGCCATGAAGCTGTTGGTTTCTACCCGAGAAAGACCGGTAAACTAAAGAGAGAAAAAAAACCCATGACAAATCATGACATAAGTCTGACATCACACACAACGTAGCAATGCATTATCCTCACAAACAAATATAACGTCTGACGATTACATACTGTACGTATATGGCAGTGTACTATTACAACATCCTTCACGAATGCATATGACGTTTGTATACGTATATACCAACGTATACAAACGTCAGACGTCAAGTTTATTCATGAAGAATGTCGTAATGGTACACTATATGTATGCAAACATTAGATGTAATATTTGTTCATGAGGGATAATCCATTGTG
>NW_015541104.1:5683-9192 GCF_001515605.1 Sinocyclocheilus anshuiensis | reverse complement strand
TAAAAAATAATTCCTTTACTGGTCATTTTGAAATGTCAAACTTTGTCTGCAGTTGTTAACCACCTCAATCTGTATTATATTTTAGGGTTTTAAAAAAATTCCCTCATGTCCAAATTCAACATGAAGGGGGGTGGTCCGCTGCAGAAAGAAGCATTTGAAAAGACTGCACTGTTCTCGGTCATCAGAGGTATGTGTATAAAAGACACAACATTTACCAGAGAGATCTCTTTTTTAACACACTGAATGGCGATACACTATATATCTCGTTTTTTTTTTGGTTGGCATGCAAGCAAAAGAGAATGACTCCCTGTCACAATTAGTGTAATTAAAGTAAAAAATTATGTCAAGCTTTTCTTGTGCTTTTTTTTTCTTTCTTATTTGGCAGATGCTGTGATGACCAACTTCCCGGCAGCAACAGAGTTGGACTTGAGGAATGCAGTTGGGAGGCATTTTAAACAAGAAATAAAACCAATAATTAATAATTTCCTTTAAGTTCACTGTTGGTTGTTTTATTTGTTAAAATAAGTAAACCAACAAAAGGGTTCATCTTTTTTTTATGTTGTCATTTATCCGTAATGTTTTAATGTTAAGTGTGATAACATGCTCTTGATTTTTTCTTTTAAATATCTTAAGTTATTTAAAATATTTTATTTTTTCATTTTTATATTTTTATTATCTTAAGTTGTTAAAAACTCCAGATTTTTTTATCATAATATTTATATTTAAGTGTATTGTATTTATAACATTTTATTTTGTCATTAATTCTTTTGTATTTTTATCATTTTGTATTGTCTTAAGTTGTCCAAGTTGTTAAAAATTTGATTTTTCTTAATAAAAGCTGTGTGTATGGATTGCCATTTTGTTGTCTATTAGATGTATTTAATAGCGGTCTATTTGATGACTAGTCTATTCTTGCGCTATGATTAGACGTCTATTAGATTTTCACTGACAGCCCAAATTTAGCCTTGTTTTAGCCTAGACGCATATACACCGTCTATTAGACGTATATATGTAGTCGTTTAATAGCCATCTAATTGATGACTAGTCTATAAATGGGCTATGATTAGACCTCTATTAGATTTTCACTGACAGCCCAAATTTAGCCTCGTTTTAGCCTAGACGTATAGGCTATGTTTAGACGTCTAATAGACGTCTTTTAAACGCTAAATTGCTTGCTGGGGAGTTTTAGCAAATATTTACTATATCCACTTAAATTCCTTTTGCTCGACAGATTTGCCTGCTTGAATACTGCAGAGATAACAAACCCACAGCCCACTCACAGAACCATTTCACAGCCTGGGTTAGGTGCTGCCTGATCGGACTAGAGAGAATAAACCCCGAATTCAGATGTGCAGTTTACCCTTGCGGTGTACAAAGATGGTTTAAGTCCATTCATCACTGTATGTAAGCGTGGAAAATATAATCCATGCGCGACTTCAAAATATTATGCAGCAATATGCGTTCTTCAAAAGACAATGTGGGGAATTATTGCAGTAAAAACATAAGCAAAGTTTTATAATTAATATTAAATCATAGGCGTAATTTGCGGGTGGGACGGGACATGCCCCACCACTTTTTCAAAGCTGTTGAAAAAAATATAGCATGCAGAAGGCTTATGAGGCAATTAAAGTAAGCATCTCCAATCCGTTTTCAGTGGTTCTTAAGAGGATTCGTGAGTTGACGAAATCAACGGTATTTTGAGCGGTGAGTGCACTTTAATGCCTCTGATTTTGCATTCATGAAATTAAACATATGTCTGTGGATGGTTACATTAGGCCTACTCAAGGCAAAACACGTTGGAAATATGCTCTCCAGAGCGCAAACACAAATGCGCACTGCTCGTTTGCCAAATCTGTTTCGGCAGTGTTATTGTAAGGAACCACCCAAATTGGCTTAACGACAGAATCCAATTGGTGGGCGAAGGTATAATGAGCATTCAGTCTTTTACTTGCGCTTCTGCAAAGTTCACTTAATTTATCAGGATTTAGTTTCAATTTAGTCTAGCTCTGTGTTTAATCTGACTCCAATTTCAAGTGATCATTAAATTTAGGCTGTATTTTTAATTAAAAACTTGATCACAAATATCGATTATGTATTAATTTAGATTTTTGATTATTCTAGACATCCCGTAGCCTACTTTCAATTATTCGTTCATTAAGGACCCGGCATCGCTTAGCAATTCAAGTGGCCAACAGTGAACGCACGGACACAAACTCGCCAGTTCTCTACTTACTTTGGTACTTAGAGGATACAGGGTGATTATTACCTTTAACCAGGTCGTATGCACCCTGCTAGCACATAACAAAAAGTGGACTTTTTTCTATAATCATGAAAACTGTAACTTGTTAAGCCAGTGATAATCAGAAATCAGAAGATCCCTAATTATAAGCCCCCTGCTCCTTTCATTGGTAGCCTACATGATCTATCCTGGACGCAGATTTGCGGAAACACCAGACTGCACTTTAATCTTGAAATAATGATTTCAGAAGAGATCAGAACAAATCAAATATAACAATTTATTATTTGTCAGGTAAAAATGTATCATCCCAATTAAATCATTAAACAAAGAGGGGAGAAGGGGGTCATAAATGAGCAAGGAGATAAGTTTGGTCATGGTGGTGTCATTTTACCCTCTTTGGAGATCTCTCCATTGTTTTGTTGCATGCCATCTGTTCGGTTTCATAAGGAGATCATTTGGGGTCTTATATTATTATTACAGCTTCAACTGAGGATTCTTCCTCTAGCACCTCCGTAAAACCAAGCCTGCGGGGAAGATAGCCTACTTGGCTGTGAAAATTCTGTCTTAAATTGTGTTATACTGCAGAAATCACAGTCTGAGCGCAATCATTTAAAAAAAAAAATCTGAATAATGATCAATGATACGCACTTGATTTAGAAAATGGCTTAGAAACATACATACTGTAACTGTCGGACCCGTTCGACATCTAGGCTACTGTAGGCCTACCGCTGCCGCACATGAGCTGTTGGTGTTGTGCGGCTACTGTACAGTACATTACGCATCCAGTCTCGAACGCAATGACCATAAAATGCGCACAAATTACTGTTTCTTAAGTCTGATGATGTTCCGTAAGTTAATTTATACAGTACATACATTGCTTCCAGCTGCCTTTTCACCGCATTTTTTTCTCACGGCTGCTGCATGGTATTGACACAAAAAAGACTTTATTCATAACCAGTAAAACGGCATTTTACTTTTACTGTATGTGATCTAAAACGATGTGGAATAAAATATGATGGTTGTTGATTTTAGCCTACTCATTTTATTCTAAACCTGTTAAAGAAAAACCTCACCGGTAATATTTTAATTTGCTATTGCAAAAAACTAAAACTCGATACTGCCGCCGCAGTGCCCTGCTTAATTCGATACCGCCGCCGCAATGCCCCGCTTAATTTGATACCGCCGCCGAAGTGCCCCGCTCATTTGATACCGCCACCGCAGTGCCCCACTCAGTTGATACTGCCGCCGCAGTGCCCTGCTCATTTGATAC
>NW_015541104.1:721-5339 GCF_001515605.1 Sinocyclocheilus anshuiensis | reverse complement strand
CAATATAACAAATATAAAACAAATACAATAACGTGTGGTGTCTTTCTTAATAAACCACTTTCTTAATAAATCAAATACAATATCATGTGTTGTGTCTTTCTTAATAAACAACTTTCTCAATAAAACAATACCAATAACAACTGTATTTGGTTACAATACAAAGGTATTACATAAAAAGTAAAGGCATACTTGCAATAGGACAATTCCTTAATTTCCTCTACAACATGCAGCAGTTACATATTTGCCTGTATGAGGCCTTCCCAGAAAATAAACAAAATAATACACCCTTCGACATAATATATTAACTAAATGCATTAAACAATGAGGCAGGGTAATTGTATTCTTATGCATATTACACAACAATACAGATATCTTTAATGCACCGTTTTCACAAAACAGTTCATTGAACAAATGTTAACCAATCTAGCACTAATACAGCTGTATAAAGTTTGAACTTCATTAGTTTGAACTCTGGTACTCTGTAAACCCTACAACTGCTTAACAGAATTCATTTTAAATTAAGTACACTATCAATTTCTTGCACGGTGCAAAGTATCTACATCAAGAGTCTAACAAAGTCACCTCTAAAAACAATTCACAACATTCCACCAAACAAAACAATGTACTAGCACTATGAACAGCTGTTTCAGAAATCTAGTACATTTAGTACAAGAGAGATTTTTAGCTTTGGCTGTTCTGTCACTAATGTTGAATACTAAGACATAACAAAGTGTATCAATGCACACACACACACACACACACACACACACACACAATGGTTTTTATACTGTACAAACTGTTGTCTATCCCATTACCCTAACATTACCTCTCACACAAAACTTTCTGCATTTTTAGATTTTCAAAACACTTCATTCTATATGATTTATAATCTGTTTTCCTCATAGGGACAAAACATGTCCCCACAAGGTCAAAAATTACTTGTATTACTATCCTGGTGAAGACATTTGGTCCCCATAACATAGTGAATACCAGGTATATACACACACAGACACACACACTTTTAATTCTCACAGACCTTTCAAATCAAGGCATTGGGCATTTCCCGTTTTTGCAACATTTAGCTGATCCTCTGAAGACTGTAGTCATTCTCTGTGTCCATGGAGCTGCTGTGTCCAGAAGAAGGGTATAAATCACGCTTCACCAGGCGATTGGCCACCGTTACCAAGACCTTCTTGTATTGCTGCCGCAGGAGGGAGTAGGCAAAGGGATCTGAAGCTGCCTTGCTGTATGTTAAACACTTGCTGACAATACCCCAGTACCGATTGACATCTACAAATGGAAGCAGCTCAGTCAACCTTGGAAACAGAGATGAATCAATTAACATCATAGCTGACAGCATCTAGGCAAGAGCCACCTAAAACTCAGTAATTATTTACCATGACTTCTTAATCAATTAATATCTTTTGTGTGCTAACTGATCAGCAAAACAGATTATGGCATTAATTATAAGCAAAGATGGTGTAAGATGCCCCCCAGCCACCATAATGTTTTCTCTTTAGCACAGATGGCACAAAATCTCAAGGTTTTTTTATTTTTTTTTATTTTGTCATTTCATCTGTTTATCAACATTTGTGGAATTTAGTCAGTTTAAACAGTTTTGAGGTTAATTGATCTAATTTTGTTTCTTTGGAAAATTGTGATCTTTGTCATTATATAATGTTAAATATTATGTTTTTGTGTGTGTGTGTGTGTGTGTGTGTGTGTGTGTGTGTGTGTGTGCGTGTGTGTGTGTGTGTGTGTCTCTTTGTTAATGAGGGATTTGTGGACGCATCAATGTTTTTGGATTTGCGGAGTGAAAGTTGTACATTTTATTTTGAAAAAGATCAAATTAGACCCCTGGGGCAAGATGACCCCCCAGAATTGGTACAGAAAGCCCCAAGTGGCATGTTGCTACTAGTGTTATTATTTTTTAATTTAATATTATTGTAATCACTGGGGTTATTGTTTAATATTTCCATGTACATTTTAGACATATTTGCTTTCATTAAAACTTATTGGTTAATTGAGTTTAGTCATTAAATTTGCATTGTTGCTATTATGACATATCTTATAATTAAAATATGGGCAATTAAATATTTAAATATTCAAATTATTGTACATAAGTGATAGAATACTTTTACATTTCAGATGCATCTCTTTTACTGAGATTCTACTTTGTCACCAGTTATTCAATTATTCAACTAAATTGTCTAAATTAAATTTCAAATAGAATAGTTGATTTAGTATGTTACATTAGTGACACTATAACTAAAAATAAGAACTTAGTTTTGACACTAAAAATATGAAATATTAATAAGAATTATTTCAAAAGTCATTTATATCGTTAGATCATGCCTCCACACTAGAAATATCAGATCCAGCCCTGGATGCCATATCCTGTCAGAAAATATCCATTTTGTCTGGTAACACACGCCTACCTAGTCAGCAGAGTTGTCTATACCCAAACCCGTTAACAGCAATTATGTCTGGTTCCCTAAAATCAGTGTTTTGTCTGGTACCCAAAACTGTATTAATACATAATATGGCGTTATTTTAATGACAAATGTCCAGAGCGCATTATTGTAGCGCGAAAGCACATTAATATAATGCACAAATCTCTCTGCTCGCACGCAGATTTCCTTTGCTCTCACACAAAACCGGATGTGCGCGCTTAGATACACTCTTAAAACGTGTCTCTCCTCTCACTCAAACTGTTATGTGCACTCGCAAATCTCTCTGTGCTCATGCGCTAGATATTAATTATTTTCGCACCTGAATAACGTTGTCAAATGTTATTAACAAATCAGATTTCACAGATATAATTTCTGTAATTTCTTTATAATTTAATACTACTAAATCATAATAATCCAATTTTAGAAATGAATCGGGTGCTTGGATTATTTGTAAATAACCTATTTTAACAGTTTTGTCAAACTCCTCTAAGCGATTTATCTAAACACAAACAAAAAATTAGGCTTATATGATTCTTAAAGTTCATGTGGTCTGAAAAATTTAAGGGGGTCTGAATACTTTCCGTACCCACTGTATATATCTTCTGATTAAGGACAGATTTAGATGAGGGTCAGATGCACTATTCCCTATACATAAGATGTGGAGACCAAATATAACACTAATGAATTTCCCATATTTGTCAAAACATTACTACATTATATTCTATGGGTTTAATGCATTTGCAGACAATGTAATTACATGTAACTGTCATATAACTGTATATTCACTGTTTGGGAGTGCCACTGAATGTGTAGCTAATATAAAGTGGGTTTTCATGAAAAAAAGAATCTAACTAAAATCAGAACTGAAAACAAACACTGGATTTAGAAAAAGAAAAAAAACTCCCAATAAATGTCCAAATAGTGATTCTATCAGAACATTTATTGTATTATATCTTGCATCATTTATGTCTACGTCTCGGTTAAGTATAGACCTGATATAGTCCAGCTATGTGTAACCCACTTCTAGCCCAAATAACCTTGAATTTGGTTTCATGTAGTTTTTTGGCAAAATAACTTGTGAGATGTATGATATTCCATCATGTAACAGCGTTTACAAGGTGTTTGGTTTCGTTTCTTTGACATGTTCTATACTTAGTCTGTGCGTAGCCACGATTTAGCTCGTAGTCAGAGCGGCTATCTGTAGCCCACTTATAGTCAAACCTGATTCACTGTAGTTTTTGGCCAGGCAGCGCATGAGATGGTTGATATCCCATCATGTTCGCAGTGTCAATAATATCTACAAAGATATAAGTGTAATTTCATGATATGGTCTATGTAGCCACGATTTAGCTCTAAATTGGACGGGCTACGTGTAGTCTGCTTTTAGCCCACCTGGCGAAATCGAGGCAATATGTGGTCTAATTTTAACGGCTTGGCTATAGCCCTATACCAGTAACCAGACCAGCGATGAGCATAGCCAAAATAGCCTTAAAATTTTTTACATGTAATTTTCGCCCATGCAGCTTCTTATCAAATGCAAGTAAACATTTGAAACATTAAATTTGCATTATTTTACATTTTATTTAATTATTTTACAGCATTATTAAATATAGCATTATTTATTACGCCAAAAATAATGCTAATTTAAATGTTTCAAAAGTTTACTTGCATTTGATAATATGATGTCATGCATCCCACAAGCTGTTAAATGTTACATTCATACACATTATATGATATTATTGATATTCGGCTGTCTTTTCATTTTATAAATAAAAATGCAATTACAATTCCCAACCGCTAGATGGCAATTGTAGCCCTACTGAGACATGACTACTGGCAACGTTAGAGATCAGTGTTGTGCTTTGAATTTTTTTTAGACGAGAGAGCACTAAGTTTCCCTTTCATGGGAACTTTGAACTGCGTCCTCTAGGGGTCACTATGGGGAACGCCTCGTCGTGACCCGTGTCTGAAGCATACATTGAAAAAACACCAACTCGTTGGCCGGCGACAGCCATGACGTCACTACCGGTGCTATACTATTTATATATAGTATAAATAGGCGCCGGGAGCACACATCATTCTCTTCTTTGTCTTCATTGACTGTTTTGTTTGAAGCGTGCATTTCTGTGGTAAGAGCGATCTCTATTCATCTCATTATGGCGAGC
>NW_015541104.1:475-685 GCF_001515605.1 Sinocyclocheilus anshuiensis | reverse complement strand
GTGAGCTCTAGCAAAGCGTTTAAGGATGTGTGCATCCGTGTTGACGTTGTTTAACATCTGATTACACACACGATCTATGCGTTATTTGTGTGGGCGAAGAGCACGCACGCGATGCCTCTGAGGGGGCAATCGGCATGCACTGCGAGCATTTTTTCCAAGGGAAAAAGCTCCGCTCTCATTTGTCTCTCTTTTCGAGGAAAAAGGGGCAGC
>NW_015541104.1:0-254 GCF_001515605.1 Sinocyclocheilus anshuiensis | reverse complement strand
TGAGCCGCTGGAGGATGATGTTATTTCATTAACATTGTCTGATCCAGGGGCCAGTGCTCTGCTGGGTTCAGCCCAGCAAAAGCAGGAAATGTCTGAGGAGGGCAAAGAAGCTGAGGCTGAGCCTTCCCAATCCTCCTGCCCTGCGTATGATGAGCTTTTGGAAATTATGGATCGCGCCACGGCAAGGCTTTACTTGCCGTGAAGCAGAAGAAGAAAGTGACGTCGCGAAGTATCTCGATGAACGTTATTTTTCT
>NW_015541103.1:386-536 GCF_001515605.1 Sinocyclocheilus anshuiensis | reverse complement strand
ACAATCGCATATTATATCGTGTGGCAGTGTTTATCTTTGCTCTGCTCCCCCCCGTTTTTTGTAGCCTATAATAATGTCATTCAGTGCTGTTCCTGTGAATAACGGTTTCCAATTCATTAGGTAAATGAGCACATACACATATAATTGTAC
>NW_015541103.1:0-135 GCF_001515605.1 Sinocyclocheilus anshuiensis | reverse complement strand
ATTCTGATCTGTGAAATCTTGCACTGTTCAGTATGGGTCAGCTGACCCTTCCCTGGGTCACTAAAATCACTATTCTGATTTGTGAAAATGTTCACAATTCACTACGGGTCAGCTGACCCTTCCCTGGGTCACTAA
>NW_015541102.1:2250-2435 GCF_001515605.1 Sinocyclocheilus anshuiensis | reverse complement strand
TGACTTGTGTAACAGGGTCATAAAATTAGAGCACATGTTGAAAATTAACAAATCAAAAATAGAAGTGTTTCTGGTTTCTTTTGAGGTTCAGAGAGAACATCAAACCAAAAGGGGAACAAAAGGGGGCATAACATGTAAATGGATTTAAAATTAGCTGACTGCTATTATTAAAACAGGGTAATCAA
>NW_015541102.1:1401-2044 GCF_001515605.1 Sinocyclocheilus anshuiensis | reverse complement strand
CGTAGCGTGTTATTCACTGTGTTACTAAAAACACCCAATAACTTAATTCTTCTCTAGATAGACAGTTAAAATGTAATTAAATTTAGATTTAATTAACTAGTAACTGAGCAATAGCATTCAGGAAGGATACATCCAAGATTGTTACATTCGCTGAGACGAATTGAAGATGGGGAAACATAGAAAAAGAACAAAAAAAATAAAAAGAAAATGAAAAATCAGAAACCAGGGATTAGGTTAAATTCAAATTACTTCACACTGCATACACACATGCTGGATTTAAAAGCTTCAAGTAAAGGGTGCTAACCCCTAATTGTTAAAGCTATTTGGTAGCTTAGCCTAAGATGAAACTATGCTAAGTCGTGTTAGCTTAGCCGCTTAAGTTGGTTTGTTTACAACATGGCATCACCAGGTGACGCATGTGCTATGTGGAGTTAGCACTTCCTGTGACAACTAATTGTCATGGTAACCAATGCATGCCAGTGCAATTCAAGCAGTTTAGTGTCTGCCTATTTCAAAGAAGTTGCCCGCAGTTCTAAAATGTGGTGCTTTCAGTCCTTCAAGACTTGTTGCATTAAGCACTTCTGTGAGTGCTTCTCTAATTTAACAATAAACTTCTTGCACTTGTTTTAAAAGAATAACCAAA
>NW_015541102.1:575-1018 GCF_001515605.1 Sinocyclocheilus anshuiensis | reverse complement strand
GTCAACCTGATTAGAACTGATTTCAAATTTGATAGTTTACACTGTATCAACGACTCGTCCAGCGAGACGTTAACGTCCGTGTATATTAACAATTTGAATATTTGTATTTTCCTTGGCCACAGGTTAATACATGCTTTTGATAAGTTATTAGCTACGAGCTAGGTTATGTGATCTTGGCATGGTTTAACTTTAAAAATTCACGACATGAGACAATACTTCTTTATAAATGAAACGAGAATGTATTGGCTATTCTAGATTACATTACACTAAGCTAAAACACACACCCACATACACACAAAAGGTTCAGGAAAATGGGTTAACGGAGTTTGCATGAAGTTTCCAGAGTTCTAACACTCGTTTTCTATGAGTTCTTTAAATTGCAACCTGAGAGAATCACAAAGCAGAGATTTATCTTACGTTTACTGCTAAAACTCAATTCACCA
>NW_015541102.1:0-199 GCF_001515605.1 Sinocyclocheilus anshuiensis | reverse complement strand
CACCAAGGCGAAAAGCCAAAGGTCTAGAGAGAGAGAGAGAGAGAGAGAGAGAGAGCCAGCGAGGGCTTTGTGTTCATTTTTAAGCAGGTTGATTTTGGTCCGCCCCACGGCGCGATCTTCCAATCGACTTGTTGCAAGGCGGATCGTGCATACAATTAACCTGATGCTTCAATTTATCATGTGGGGAAATATCTCTGCG